>NW_026973679.1:1020000-1030000 GCF_035594125.1 Scylla paramamosain | reverse complement strand
ACTTGGCAGGTAAATACATGTTCATAGGTATGGATGTCACAACCAACTACTACATTTGTGGTCTTCCTATTGCAGACTCCTCCAGAATCAAGGAACTGCCAGTCCAATACATCACAGGAGGCAATGCTATCGGGCTGCAAAAAAAAATCACCTTTAGGAAGTTATTTGACCACAGGTGTGTGTGCACGTGTGTATGTGTGTGAATTAAGATTGAGAAGACAGAAAGTGGATGGAGGGATGGAACTGCAAAGGATGGGAGTCAGAAAGGAAGGTGCAAGAGACAGATACAATGACACAATATTCCTTTTTAATCTTCCCTATAAAATTTAATCTTATAAAATCCTGATGTGCCTTTATTTCCATACAGCCTGCATTTTACTGCTATATTATTACACAACATAAAAGCATAATGATATACTTCAGTTTTCTTCCACAGTGACACAATTCCTTTTCAATCTTCTGTACCAGACTTTCTCTCCCTACAAACCCTCATACACTCACCTTACTTACTCTTCCTACAGCCTTCAGAAGATGCAAGAGTCAAGCCTGATGAACAAGGTGAGGACCAATTGGCTATCAGCAGGAACTTCAACGTGTGGCAGGAAGACTAAATTCACAGCCAGCCTCTCTGATGTGGCTGCAATCTTCATCCTCTTGATGGGTGGTGCAGCATTTAGCTGTCTGCTGCTGCTGCTGCTGCTGGAGCATGCAGTGGGTAGTGATGCATGTGTAAAACCATGGCCCATATTCTGAAGTGCTCTGCTCTCTCACTATGATCATTTTCAGAGTCCACATAGATGATTAGCTGGGTTCTCAAGAAAGATTTCTCCTGTTGATAAATTTGAAATCTTGTTAATTTGGCATTAGACCTGCATAAGCACCTCAACACCCATGTAACTTCATCCGGAGCCTTTTAAAAGCAGTGGAAGTGAGGTTTAGTAGTGTTTCAGAACATTGCCCAACATACCTAAAACTCGAAAGCATATCAACCGAGTGACAATCTCACACAAGGAGGCCAAGGCAAAGTGCATAACATAACTTAAGAATTGAAAGTCTCATATATCCTGCCATGTACATAAGAGTATAATGGAAGCTACAAGACTACACTAGGCAGGCAGTCCCTCTATAAAGCATATTTACCACACTTACAGATACATGCAAGACAAAAGGTGGCAAATAAAAGCAAATATCTTAACAACGCGGATAAGCGTGACTGCTGTTCTGAATGCCGCCGACACCGCTGCCTCCCTGCCGTCATCACCATACCACCACTGTCATCACCATCAACACACCCTCCATCACCATTATCACCAACACCACCGCCGCTATCAGCACCTGAACCAACACTCGACGAGCAACGCTTGATAAACATGAGCAAATTCTGCAACTATTAGTATGCCGACAAGAGTACATAAGGTAGATGTTTCTCGGCGTGTGACCGGAAAAAAATCATCCGTCTGTCCGTTCATTTTTTTTTTTTTTTTCGCTACCCCGTGTTGTAGTCAAAGTGTTAATTCACTTAGGTACTGCGACACTGCAACAAAGCACATGTGATTCAGAAATGCGTTAATTTATTTTGCTACGGTAAGTTACCATCACCTTCATAATCAAGAAATATAGATGCTAAAAGTATTTTATGGTACCAATTTCAATAGGGAAGATTTTATTCTGTCACACGCTATTTCCTAAAACGTTGTACCTCTCGTTTTGAAGGCATAAAAAAACAAACTCTTGTTTCGCTACCACCAACTTCAAGCCCATGAAATATAGATGCTAAAAATATCTTGCTGGACTATTTTTAATTACGAAGACTATATTTTCACGGACAGGTGTCTGAAATGTTGGCCGTCTCGTTTTGAAGGCATAAGAACCAAACTAGTGTAACCTTGCCGCCAGCCAACTTCTCATTTGTCATCATTATCTTTTTCGTCTCCCTTCCCATCCTCAATTTCTAAGTCATTATCGTCCATGACAGCTGTGGCTTTCTGTCTATATATCACTCGCTATTCTCTCTTACTTTGCTTGTAGAGGAAACCGTCTATCATATTCCGTAATGTTACTTTGCAGTGAAATACACTCCCTGGGTAATCTGCCGTAAATGTATGTGTTTTGTTTCCTGAACACTGCCAATTCAATCCACCAGCAGCACAAGAAGTCCTGAACGAATGATACAAGAACTACTAAAAAGCATCAAGATTGTTCAACATTACAAAGATAAAAAAAATCTGATAAGAAAACCGCCTTGTGTGAGCAAACACAAGCACTGTAACACACACACACACACAGACACGAGGCAAATGGGCGAGCCTCTTAATGTGTAGGCCCTGTTCACCTAGCAGCAAGTGGTTGTGACCTTGCTGTCCCGGTGTGTGGTGTGTAAGTGGTCTCAGTCCTACCCAAAGATCGGTCACTATGATCTCTGAGCTCTTTCCATAGGGTAACAGCTGGCTCGGTGACCAGCAGACGACTGTAGGTGAATCACACACACACACACACACACACACACACACACACACACACACACACTAAACTTGTGAAAACAAAAACACGCACTCTCAGCCTCATGTGTATTTAGCACCAATACTTCACCACGCGGCAGCCACTCGGTAAACACAACAGGAGGCTCCATGATAAACAACAATGCTACCAGACAGCGCTCTCTCTCTCTCTATCTCTTCTACAAAAAAAAAAGTTACAACTTTTTTTTTTCACTAACACAAGCCCCACTATTCATATTTCTACTACTGACCATCACTACCACTACTCCCCACTACATATACCACCGTTTGCACTACCTGTAAAATATTTTGATTCGTCGAGTGGGATGCAGCCTGAGCAGTACCCTGAGGAAGCAAACACGGCGAGGTGACTGACAGCAGAATACACACCCGGGGAGTTTTCTAGGTTGGAAAAGTAAAAAAAACATCGCTAAACTGCTTTGACCAGCAAGGTTATCTTTGCAGAATAAAAGTGGTAGTATTTTATCTATTGGTTAGTCGCCCGTGTAGTAGTATTTGTAGTAGTGTGTAGTATTTTATCTATTGGTTAGTCGCCCGTGTATACTCAGTCTGGCAGGGAAACAGAGAGATTTTATTGATGATTTGGTATTTCATCTATTGGTCAAACAGTCAGGTGTTGTTAGTCAGGTAGGGAGAGATGAGTGTGAGGAACTTATTGACGTGAAAGTAGACTGGCAAGTACGAGATGATGTGTAGTTATCATAGCAAAATACGCGTGGTGGTAGTGTTTGGTATTTTATCTATTGGTCATTCAGTCAGGTATTGTCAGTCAGGCAGAGAGAGATAGTGAGTGAAGGATTTATTGATATGAAAGTTAGTAGATTAACAAGTACAAGATTTGGTTTAGAATAATTTGTTTGTATTTTTGTAAGTTAAAGTAACGTGCGATTTTTCGGTATTTGCTATATAAAAACTGCAATGATAATAATAATAATAATAATAATAATAATAATAATAATAATAAGAAGAAGAAGAAGAAGAAGAAGGATGATGATGATGATAATAATAACGACAATAATAATAATAATAACAATAATAATAATAATAATAATAATAATAATAATAATAATAATAATAATAATAATAATACATCATTTTGTTAAATTAACATGACATTTCATGCCAAAAATAGAATAAAATAAAAACATGAAACTGTGTGTTCTACTAAGATTGTGTACTAATAGTCTCTAGAAAAATAATGGAAGAAACAGAAGTGGAGGTAAGGGAAGGTAATGGAGGTGGTGATAGAGGTGGAGATGGTCTGGATATAGTGGTGGTGGTGGTGGCGGCGTTGGATGAGCAGCAGTCAGTAAGGAACCCAGTGCGTCACGGCCCGCTAAGCTCACCTTGTCATGCAGGAAATGTTCAAAACAACACCAAGACATTACTTGACTGAAATCCGCAACCCTCCTCCTTCCCTCTCCTCTCCTCTCCCCACCACTCTCCCACGCCTCACCTCACACCGTAATGACCTGACTGCAGACTGAACGATGACAGCACACCACTCCCGTCTGTCTGACTCCATCACTCCACATCCCGCACCGCCAAGGAGGTTGTGTTTCTGTGCCACTGTAAGTCACTGGTTAATGCCACGCCGTTCCTTGACATCCTCATCACACTATGCTCCGCTACTGCTATTGTGTGTGTTATCTATCTAGTGATCAATATTAATTCACTTTTGATGCTGGTATGGCAAAATTACTACCTGAGACTGAGTGTGTGAATGTCAAGTGTGAATGTTGAGTGTCAATGTCAAGGGACTTACAGTGGACAGATCAGAAAGAAGGAATTTTGTTTGTGGTCACATCATAAGTGATTATCAAGAAAAGAAGTGTTCTTCAACATATGGACATTAATAATAGATCGTTTACCACAACAAAGGTCTACAGAATAAGGTTCAGAAAAGTAAAACATCAAATTACTAAATACTTAAGACAGAAAACAAAATATAAACCTGTCTAGTTTTCAGCACACCTGATTGATCATCCACTTGCACCACAGCAGATCATTATCTTGTACCATTTGTTTTATTCCTGTATGTCCTTCTGGTCATTTCATTCATCGTCACCATTCTCTGCGAGTACTGTATACTGTTTGCATCTGTTGATCTATATTTATTTACTTGTTTCTTTTCTTGTCTTGGCATACGAATATAAAGCCAAGTCAAATGCACAAAAAAGTAAAAAAAATAAATAAATAAAAAAAAATAAATAAATAAATCTTGGTGTTCTCTCCCAAAAAAGCACCAGTTAAAAATTTGAGATGGAATGGCTGTGCTTTTTATTTGAGCTAGCTTTGTAATAACCTTAAATTGGTTCAGTCTGCCATACAGGCTTAACGCATGAGAAAATGCTTATTCTGGAATATTTATATTTAATATCACATTGCAATTCCCTTCTTTTTCAGCAAACCATGGAAAAAATATTTAATTTTTAAATGACATATTACACTGGTGCTCAGACAGGGAAGAACCTCATACTGCCCTGAACTGACCAGGAGCCACTTTGTGTGGGTCAGCTGGTCTTTTATGATCTCCTTTCCTCCCATTCTTATATTCTGGATGACCATGCACAGGAGAGGCAGACACTTACCTGTAGTGAGCGCAGGTGTTGAGGATGAAGCTGGGAGGCCTGGATCATATCGTCCAGGGTGTCGTTCAAGGTGTCTAAGCTGTCCTCCTCCTCCTTACCAGGGCTTTCCTTATTGTCAGAGGTGGGTTCAGGCTCTGAGGGCTGAGATAACACTTTCATAGCTTCTAACCAAGCTCTTCACTGACTGTGCATTAACATCCTTTTAAATGAGTACATTCCAGTCATCCAACCAGGCAATTTCCTTCAGTATAAGGCAAAGTCATAATAGCCAATGGACTAATAAGTAATCTATTATCTCCTAATGGTAATATCTACTGCAAAATAGACAGCTCACCTTCCAGACAGTTTCCCCAGTCTCAGAACAGTTCAGTCCAACAAATTTCAAGGCTTCATCAAGGTTGAAGTCAAGATTGAAGTCTGGTACCATCCCATTGAGGGTGAAGGACGGAGAGTTGAGAGGAGACACAGAGTCAAGGGTCACGTCTCCTCTGCTGATGTTTTTCTCAGGAGACAGTAAATGCTCACCTGCAAGCAAAGGATGAACAGTAATTACACAAATACTGTCAACACTCTTTCTGTTATTCTTGTAACAAATTTGATGTACAAAGCTACAACCTATGATGCTGTGGTTTGTTTTTCCCATCACCAACTTGTGGGGGTCATCAGATAAACAATAATATATTGGTGCCTAAAACATTAAAGCTCTTATGATAAAATTTGATCCAAATATGCTTTAAAAATCTTACAATAAGAACTATTCATGAATAAATGATGAATATAGCTTGCCTGGTTTTCAACAACAGTTAATGCTTAAATATGTTATGTATATATACTAAAAAGAAAGCATACATGGTTTATGTATATAAATAAACTGTAAAAACATATATCACATGGCAACCATTACAACTACATAAAGGATATAATGTTCCCTTCATGTTCAGAGCAATTATAGTCATCCATGAAACCTCAACCAAAACACTCACAATCTTCATCATTGAAAATATAAACAAAATGTGTCTATACACACACACACACCCACACACACACACACACACACACACACACACACACACACACACACACTACACATTATGTAAAGCAGTACACACCCTATATTTTCATCACAGCAGTAATTTCTCAGGACTCATAACTGTTCCTCAGTGTTACCAGTACCTCTAGTAATTTGTGATCCTTGATGGTGGGTGGAGGGAGGCCTCCTGCCTGGCCAGGAAGCATTAGTGAGCCTCCTGCCACCCAGGTGTACCTGCCCTCTGTCCCCACTCCTTCAATGATCCTATTATGATTAATGATTCCACTCTATGGCCACCACCAAGCCTAAATATTTTTCTTACTTGGAAAAGAAAAGCTCAAATCAATAAGCCTTCACTGAGCTACAGATCACCGTGGTCTAGACACATAACAGCCATTGGCAATTATTGCACAAAATACTTTAGCACACTACTGTACTTGCAGGGATAAAATAATATCCTTCAGTCTTGATATAAGCCAACTCTCAAAGTGCTACACCACAGCTACACAAGACATAACATTTTCCCAAAAATCTCTTGTCCTGTGTGTTGCTGCACTGCTGCCAAGAGTACACCACCTCACATGTGTGTCTTGTGAAGATAAGAAACCATGCTATCACTATACCATTAAATACTTACTCAGTCATAAGTCATAACAATGTGTGTGCAGCAGATTCCTCAATAACATTTCAAGGTTACTGACTACTGGCACAGTCCTTCATACAATGACACATACAAAAAGTTGCTAATGTAACCACAACAGGGTACTCATCTATTCACTTCACTGCGTTGTAAAAAGCCCTTTGATTACAGGATTATAACAAGAAACTTGCTGGAGTATTACACAGATCACTATCTCACAGTTCTTGAGCCACCAAACGCCATGCGAGCACCACCATATGACCACTGTGTTACCACCACTACCACCACTGTCACAACCACCACTGCAACTACACATGGGCAGGAGGGGCAGAGCCTCACACCAGACAGGTGGTGCCTGATCAGCCAACCTACCAATATGGCTGTGCACCCAACAGGAAACTTGGCCAAATGGTGTAACAAAGGCCCTCCTCCAAGCCTGGGGGCCACTACACTTTCATGGGGGGGGAACAGGAGGAGACCCAATGAGGGGGGAGAAGGAATACCACGAAGGGTTGGATTCGCAAGGGTTGACTAACGCCAGCCGGATATCCCATCACATAATGCTGCTGCCAATATCCCGCTGCGATGCCCGAAATGCACCCCCTCCCAGCATGGGCGCCACCAGGCCAACCCCTAATACAGTAAAATCCCTCTCATCCGGCATTCAAGTATCCGGCAGCTTCAAGTATCCGGCACATTTTTCCCTGAGCCTTAAAATCTATAAAAAATCAATGTGTACTCATAAAATTGATTAAAATTCCCGCGTGAGGCATACTTTGTCCCCTTGCCACCAGAGCACACTGCTTCGCACCACCTGTGGTCCACTGCACTGTGTTTACTCAGTGACTCAGTCCCGCATGTGCACTGTTTATCACCTGATGCCTTCATCATACCTAAAGTTGTAGAAAAGAGGAAGCGTGTTGTGCTTACACTTAAGCAGAAGGTAGAAATTTGTCGATGATTAGAGAGAGGTGAAAACAGACAGCAACTAATGGCAGAATATGGTGTGGGCTCATCAACTATTTATGACATTAAATCCCAAACGAAAAAGTTGCGGGATTACATGAAAGTCACCGACACCCCAAAGGCAGTGGAAAATCATCACACACTGCAGTATCATCATAATGAAATGATGGACAAAGTGTTATACGAGTAGTTCAGCTTGAAAAGATCAGAAGGAGTCACAATTACAGGCCCAATGCTACAACTGTGCTGGTGAGTGTGAGGTGGCAGCACGGGCGGCGACGCGCGGCACAGCGATCAGCTAATCTTTGTTATGGTAAGATGCGTGAGTGTAGGGTGGTGATTGTGGGCATAATTTCACTTCTATTCAAGTATCCGGCATGTCAGCGGTCCCATTGATGCCGGATAAGAGGGATTTTACTGTATCATTTTTTCCTTCAAACTCTACTAAGCAGTGGATATTTTTCATCACCTTTCATTCTCTTTCAGTTTCTGGCTCAAAGTTTCACTTAAACATTTCTCTAAGTCCGGATCTTAAATTTAGGGCAGGACAAAAATCATCATACATGTGGCAGCCTGGCCCACATTGTTCAGTGTAGTGGCAGACATTCCATAGCAGTGACTTTGACAGGTGAGATAAATGAAAGCAAATTTTCATAATTCGATAAGGTAAGAAATACGTCCTACAGAGTGTACACAACTTTAAGGGATCCTTGGAGGGAGGCAACCATACAAACATCTATAGGGCACATCCAGGCATCTCCCACCATAATCTCCAACTGTCCAATTGTCTCACAGAGGCCAGCCAGACCCGCCTCCCCAGAACTCGATTAGTCCCTATATGGGAGGCAGCTACGGCCCCTCTCCAAAGGCTGATCACCTCTAAGCCAATGTTACACACCACATTCAGCTCACTTCTACAGCATCACCTCCACCTCCGTGCTGTAGCTCTATGGCCACTGGGGAAAAGTAACTCAAGGAATGAATAAAGAGTAGCTGCCATTGTTTCTTATAGAGCCTTATGTAGGGAAAATTATTTTATATCTATTAAGATATTGGCTATTCTTCAGTGTTTTGAAAAAGCATGCAATATTGACATTCAACATTTTTTTTTTATCTTTTTAGTAGTACAGGTAGGCAGATATTTAGAAGCAGACAGAAAGACAGATAGGGAGAAACAGAAACAGATAGAAAGACAGAAAAAATAAATTGTTAAAATAAACAGATGGACAGATCAACCATATGAAAGCACTCTTAACAAAATCTCTAAAAAAAAAATAGAGTACAAAAAAACAGGAGGAAGCAACACTGAGGAGACCCCTACAAGCCCACAACAGTCTACCAACCCTCCTCCTTCCTCTGGTCATAAAGGTTACCAGAGATATAAGCCACCATCAGGGGTACACAATGCTCAGCCACCTCACATAATGTATGTGGGCTTTCTGCATTTTCCTTGCCCTTTACACAGATTAAAGTATGACATTATACTTGACAATTTCCATGGCAGTAACCTCAGTAACCTTCTCAAACACTTCATAGTATTTACAGTAAGTTTAAAAGTAAGGCTAATAATAATATTTTATATCAGATATAGAATCTACCAGATAGGCATTAACAGGAATAGGCCTGGTAAGCTTCTTATAATGCTGTTTTATATCTGAAATATTAAGTAGTTGGAAAGAAATTACATATAATGGCCATTAGATGAATTTCAGCTTACCTACTTGTGACAATATTTCTTTCATGGCAAAATTGAAGCTTGCACCACAAACCTCAAGTAAATATCATCCTAAAGTCTCCTTTAGGAAACAAATAAATATGGATTTGTCTTTGAAAAGGAAATTACTTTTTGCTTTGTCAGAGCTGCTCTCAGAGATGGGAAGACCAGCATGAGGGTAATGGTCACAACCAGCAGGATGTCCTTGCTTCCCCACCCTGCCCTCTCTACCTGCCCTTGCTCCTTATCTTCCCCACCTGCCAATGCTTCCCTCCCCTTGTCTCCCACCTTCACCCACACACCCAACATTAATGAGTTTTTAATACTGTGAATCTTTAAACTCTTATATATGCATATTATTATGAATATTCTTGTCTTCTTTCAACCACTCATTAGCTCCAGTATTAATGAGTTTTTAATATTATGAATCTGTGACCTTTCAGCAAATGCATACACTAAGTATCAGTGAATGTACCTGTTTCCATTACTAAAGATCCTTTTTATAGATCATTTTGAATAATTTCCAATACAAAGCTATTT
>NW_026973679.1:1000000-1015000 GCF_035594125.1 Scylla paramamosain | reverse complement strand
TACTTACTGCAGTATAAAACTTCAACTAAATGTATTCTCCTTGCCTTTCAAGATGCCACTTCAAGATGAAAAAAATACCCACCTTTCATCCACTAATTTATTTAACTATCTCTTTTAACAACAATATTACTCATTATCTTATATTTCTAGAGTTAAGTAAGCAATATGGTGTAGTAGCAATAAGCTCCCATCATGACTTGTGTGGGAATTGCTGAGTGAACTTTACCATTTCCTCCCCCACCAACGAAAAGATGGTCACATTCCTTAAGGTGGCTCCCTACTACCCGTGAGCCTCTGTGGCTATGGGTATAAAATCCAAAATCCATTAATCATAGGCCACAAAATTCTGACCACCTACTACAACCACAGTCTTTGTCTCCCTGGTGACTACCTTCCTTCCCCTACAACCTTCTCTCATGATCAAATACTGTGCACAACATTCTTATAATATATGATGAAGCTTTCTATCCTTCAGCATGCTACCTTTTGGGGGAAAACTAATAATTCATGTGCACAACATTTTTATAATCTATGATGAAGCTCTCTGTCCTTCAGCCTTTTTAGTGAAGATTTTACTTATTCATTACACACAAGTTAAAGTCCATGATGAAAAATACAAATAAGTACAGAAATACAAGGCACAAATTTAAGAATGCAAGACAAGAATGCATAGGAAATGCACATAATTGAAAACTTTAAGAAGAAATTCCTTTCTTGTCAAGCCCAAGTGAAGACAGAGCAAATAGTAGAGAAAAATATTACCACCACCTTTTGCTTCTGCCATTGTCCCACCTCTTCCCAACATGACTGAAATGGCTCCAAATAATGGCTAATGTAAGGACAAAGTGACAGGTGGGAGGAGCAAGGCAGGGTCCTAATGACGCGCTGCCACACACCCACATTGCCCCCTCAGCCCAACCTTCCACACACAGCCTTATCATCATCCTTTCCTCAACACATCCATTGTCTTTCGCATCCCAGAGTAGGCTACACTGAGAACTTAACCAATGTACCCTGTGTCTGTCAGAAATGGAAAGATAATAGTGGCCAGACACACTCTCTTTCCACAGTCTTACCACCATCCTTTCCTCAACGTAATGTCCTCAAACATAATGTCCTCTGTAATTACGCCCAATCACAAAGAGCGGTTTTATATGCACTTTTTTTCTTCTTTTACTAACATTTTTTTTTTTTTTTTTTTTTTTATGTAGGAAGGATACTGGCCA
This sequence comes from Scylla paramamosain, assembly GCF_035594125.1. Classification (NCBI taxonomy): domain Eukaryota; kingdom Metazoa; phylum Arthropoda; class Malacostraca; order Decapoda; family Portunidae; genus Scylla; species Scylla paramamosain. The sequence goes on along the minus strand of NW_026973679.1, from coordinate 1,013,774 downwards.
AGGGCAACAAAAATCTAATAAAAAAATGCCCACTGAAATGCCAGTCCCATAAAAGGGTCAAAGCAGTGGTCAAAAATTGGTGGATAAGTGTCTTGAAACCTCCCTCTTGAAGGAATTCAAGTCGTAGGAAGGTGGAAATACAGAAGCAGGCAGGGAGTTCCAGAGTTTACCAGAGAAAGGGATGAATGACTGAGAATACTGGTTAACTCTTGCGTTAGAGAGGTGGACAGAATAGGGGTGAGAGAAAGAAGAAAGTCTTGTGCAGCGAGGCCGCGGAAGGAGGGGAGGCATGCAGTTAGCAAGATCAAAAGAGCAGTAAGCATGAAAATAGCGGTAGAAGACAGCTAGATATGCAACATTGTGGCGGTAAGAGAGAGGCTGAAGACAGTCAGTTAGAGGAGAGGGGTTGATGAGACGAAAAGCTTTTGATTCCACCCTGTCTAGAAGAGCAGTATGAGTGGAACCCCCCCAGACATGTGAAGCATATTCCATACATGGATGGATAAGGCCCTTGTACAGAGTTAGCAGCTGAGGGGGTGAGAAAAACTGGCGGAGACGTCTCAGAACACCTAACTTCATAGAAGCTGTTTTAGCTAGAGATGAGATGTGAAGTTTCCAGTTCAGATTATAAGTAAAGGACAGACCGAGGATGTTCAGTGTAGAAGAGGGGGACAGTTGAGTGTCATTGAAGAAGAGGGGATAGTTGTCTGGAAGGTTGTGTCGAGTTGATAGATGGAAGAATTGAGTTTTTGAGGCATTGAACAATACCAAGTTTGCTCTGCCCCAATCAGAAATTTTAGAAAGATCAGAAGTCAGGCGTTCTGTGGCTTCCCTGCGTGATATGTTTACCTCCTGAAAGGTTGGACGTCTATGAAAAGACTTGGAAAAGTGCAGGGTGGTATCATCAGCGTAGGAGTGGATAGGACAAGAAGTTTGGTTTAGAAGATCATTAATGAATAATAAGAAGAGAGTGAGTGACAGGACAGAACCCTGAGGAACACCACTGTTAATAGATTTAGGAGAAGAACAGTGACCATCTACCACAGCAGCAATAGAACGGTCAGAAAGAAAACTTGAGATGAAGTTACAGAGAGAAGGATAGAAACCGTAAGAGGGTAGTTTGGAAATCAAAGCTTTGTGCCAGACTCTATCAAAGGCTTTTGATATGTCCAAGGCAACAGCAAAAGTTTCACCAAAATCTCTAAAAGAGGATGACCAAGACTCAGTAAGGAAAGCTAGAAGATCACCAGTAGAGCGGCCTTGACGGAACCCATACTGGCAATCAGATAGAAGGTTGTGAAGTGATAGATGTTTAAGAATCTTCCTGTTGAGGATAGATTCAAAAACTTTAGATAAGCAGGAAATTAAAGCAATAGGATGGTAGTTTGAGGGATTAGAGCGGTCACCCTTTTTAGGAACAGGTTGAATGTAGGCAAACTTCCAGCAAGAAGGAAAGGTAGATGTTGACAGACAGAGCTGAAAGAGTTTGACTAGGCAAGGTGCAAGCATGGAGGCACAGTTTCGGAGAACAATAGGAGGGACCCCATCAGGTCCATAAGCCTTCCGAGGGTTTAGGCCAGCGAGGGCATGGAAAACATCATTGCGAAGAATTTTAATAGGTAGCATGAAGTAGTCAGAGGGTGGAGGAGAGGGAGGAACAAGCCCAGAATCGTCCAAGGTAGAGTTTTTAGCAAAGGTTTGAGCAAAGAGTTCAGCTTTAGAAATAGATGTGATAGCAGTGGTGCCATCTGGCTGAAGTAGAGGAGGGAAAGAAGAAGAAGCAAAGTTATTGGAGATATTTTTGGCTAGATGCCAGAAATCACGAGGGGAGTTAGATCTTGAAAGGTTTTGACATTTTCTGTTAATGAAGGAGTTTTTGGCTAGTTGGAGAACAGACTTGGCATGGTTCCGGGCAGAAATATAAAGTGCATGAGATTCTGGTGATGGAAGGCTTAAGTACCTTTTGTGGGCCACCTCTCTATCATGTATAGCACGAGAACAAGCTGTGTTAAACCAAGGTTTAGAAGGTTTAGGACGAGAAAAAGAGTGAGGAATGTACGCCTCCATGCCAGACACTATCACCTCTGTTATGCGCTCAGCACACAAAGACGGGTCTCTGACACGGAAGCAGTAGTCATTCCAAGGAAAATCAGCAAAATACCTCCTCAGGTCCCCCCAACTAGCAGAGGCAAAACGCCAGAGGCACCTTCGCTTAGGGGGATCCTGAGGAGGGATTGGAGTGATAGGACAAGATAAAGATATGAGATTGTGATCGGAGGAGCCCAACGGAGAAGAAAGGGTGACAGCATAAGCAGAAGGATTAAAGGTCAGGAAAAGGTCAAGAATGTTGGACGTATCTCCAAGACGGTCAGGAATACGAGTAGGGTGTTGCACCAATTGCTCTAGGTCATGAAGGATAGCAAAGTTGTAGGCTAGTTCACCAGGATGGTCAGTGAAGGGAGAGGAAAGCCAAAGCTGGTGGTGAACATTGAAGTCTCCAAGAATGGAGATCTCTGCAAAAGGGAAGAGGGTCAGAATGTGCTCCACTTTGGAAGTTAAGTAGTCAAAGAATTTCTTATAGTCAGAGGAGTTAGGAGAGAGGTATACAGCACAGATAAATTTAGTATGAGAGTGGTTCTGTAGTCGTAGCCAGATGGTGGAAAACTTGGAAGATTCAAGAGCGTGGGCACGAGAGCAGGTTAAGTCATTGCGCACATAAACGCAGCATCCAGCTTTGGATCGAAAATGAGGATAGAGAAAGTAGGAGGGAACAGAAAAGGGGCTACTGTCAGTTGCCTCAGACACCTGAGTTTCAGTGAGGAAAAGAAGATGAGGTTTAGAAGAGGAGAGGTGGTGTTATACAGATTGAAAATTAGATCTTAGACCGCGAATGTTGCAGAAGTTAATGAAGAAAAAGTTGAAGGGGGTGTCAAGACACTTGGGGTCGTCGACAGAAAGGCAGTCCGACCTGGGGACATTTATGGACCCCTCCCCAGATGGGGACTCCGAGGCTGGTGTAGGAGTTGCCATGATTTTAAAATTTTTGAGTGAAGGGTGTGTGTGTTATTAGGTGCTTGTAGTTTTGTGTGGAGGAAGAGAGTTGTCTTTAGAGGGCAGGCTGTGACTGCCCCCTTGTGTTGTGAGACACAAAGGGAAACGTTCAGTGAGGTCACAGCTGGGTTTAATGATAAGTTCACAGCACCCCCTGAACAGTGCTTTAGACCTCACTGGAAGTAATTATCGTTTCGGCAGGTGTCTACTGCCTCCTCCTGGCAGGTTACCAAGGATGACTTAGTGGTGGGGCATATGAGGCAAATGCAATGCTGCTAGAGTGAAGTACAATACTGTTTCCTTATGAGATAACACTGTGCATGAAATTTCATATAATTTTCAAATCAGTACAGTCCCCTCCACTTCCATGTTCATCACTTAGCACTGCCAATGTTGTGAACCACCTGCTTTCACTCATACCTCAGACAAATCTCATCAATCCCTCCATCACCCTCCCTCTTACTCATAACGAGTTTAACGTGTCTTGGATGTAAGTCGAATCAGGTGCAGTGGTTCACAGCAGACAATTCACACACAGGCAATGCTAAGTGATGAACATGGAAGTAGAGGGAACTGTACTTCAAGCTGGCTGAAGTTCTGGCTATTTCACATTCATATAATATATATGGAGATAACTAGTAATCATAAGGCAAAGTGTGCCATCATAATGAAGCAGCAACCTCATTGTGCACTGCTGTGCTAAACCCAATCATGTCATCTGCTCATTTCCATTAGTTATAGTCAAGATTTCCTTCTGTGGTAGGAAGACACATAAAGCAGCAAACTCATTGTGCATTGTTGTGCAAAACCCAATCATGTCATCTGCTCATTTCTGTTGGTTATAGTCAAGATTCCCTTCTGTGGCAGGAAGATACAGCCTCACTGTACACTTTACAGCTACCTTGAAAAAAATACTGCTTCTTTTAGAAAAGGTAACTGAGAGGGGTGCAGTGAAAGGAGAGGGAATTTCTGTTCAGTATTTTTGTTTCTACAATAAGACAAGGCATGTTGTATGTGTCTTGACCTGGCTACCCTCTTCAAGGAGGATGCCAACCAGGTGGGAAGATATAGGTGATTAAGACCGTATGAAGTAGCCTGTTTTAAGCAGCTTAGGTTTGTAAGTTGCTGTGGATGGAAGAATATGTGCATGAATGAAAATTAGAATGAATGATGCAAGAAAGGTGTGGGGAAGACTGAAAACTGTATATATATGGATGTATTTTACCTCCAATAAATGCAAAGAAAACTTTTAGGATGGGGTATTAGTGGTGACTATATTTAATGAAACTGAAACATGAGACTCAGAAACCAAGGAGAGAGGGAAAATGAATGTCATTGAGATGAGATATCTGAAGAGTATGTCTGGAGTAACACATAAGGATTGAATAATGAGTCAGTTGTGAACAATGAAATGTGAAGGATAACTGATGTGGAAAGAGAATAGGCTGACTGAGTAGAGCAGAAAGTGTAATGACAATAACATGCCTTCCCTTTGGAGCATCAGAAAAACACTTGAAAAATATATCTGAAGGTGGGACAAATATTTCTACCATGAGGTATAAAGTGCAGTGCCTTGGACATCAGGACCATAAGCAATTCCAGTCCCAAACAATCTGAGGGGCTTTATACCTCCTATCACTAATGGTTTGGGCATGCTGAGAGGAAGAACAGGGCTAAGTGGTGAGGATGTGTGAGGTGTAAGGCTGAGAAGAGAACCAGAAATGAAATGGACAGATGGTGTGAAGAGCATCATATGTAAGAGGGATATCTGTGAAACAAAGAAGAGGTCATGTTTATTAGTGATGAATGGAGAACTGTCATGAATGCACAAACAGATGCTGCATTAAGGATCAGATCAAGAGAAGGATCTTTTCACCACATATCACTCCAGAATGTTACACTCAGACTATGGATATGAAGCCACTGAAAGTGGATACTTTCTTTAATGTCTCCCATACAGAGGCTACAGCTCTCCTTACAACAAAGGAGAATCAAATGTCTCCAGCAGTTCACCATGAGAAAGCAAAGAAGAGAATGAGGAAGTAGATTTTAATGTAGTGATGGAAGGAGTACCAGACTTGAAATTGGCTCATTCTATCAGGAGTAAGGAACAAGCCAGGAGCAGCCAATTTCAGCATCAAACCAAGCCAATCCTCCCTTTCCAAAATACTAAGTTAAGATCAACCTTGTCATCTGCATCTGCCAAGCAGCACAGACTTCACTCTTTCTGCAGGACTCTGAATCATGAATCATTAATGAAAGCAAGAGAGAGAGAGAGAGAGAGAGAGAGAGAGAGAGAGAGAGAGAGAGAGAGAGAGAGAGAGAGAGAGAGAGAGAGAGAGAGAGAGAGAGAGAGAGAGAGAGAGAGAGAGAGAGAGAGAGAGAGAGAGAGAGAGAGAGAGAGAGAGAGAGAGTTAGCTAGCTTATGCCTTGATCCAAACCTTCAACACCAAGATATCCAAGAGTATGGAGCATTACCAATATCTTCAGCAGATTGTCAATGTGCCTGAGACACTAGAAGAGGTATTTATGAAGAAATCTAAGCATTAATAGGTGAACTGACATTCCACGAGACCATACCATACTCATTCTGATTAAAAGACCCTGCAACTGTGCATCACAGACATAAACAGGCATTCATGAGCATACATTTGAGGTCAAGGTAAAATTGGGAGCACAAGTTATAGCTGCACATGACCTCATCTCCGTGTACACCACTGAAACTGAGATGGATTATATCTCTTACCCAAGGGCACAGAGGTAAGGGATATTCAATTTTCCATAGTTTACCTTCCCCATGCTTCCCCAGGTAGTCTTTACCAACCAATCCAAAGGATGACAAATGGGTGAACTATGCATCAACTGCCCCAGCCCGGATTCAAATCAGGGCCCACAGATTCGTAGTCAAGTACACGACCCACTTTATCATGGAGGCACAGTGTCAGCTAATATATGAATAGCTACACAATGAATGCATCCTTTTTTTTTCTCTCTCTAAGATGGTAAAACTTCAGTCAACATGAGATGCTACTGTTGCAGAAATGGCCAGGTCTTTATAACTGGCCAATTGTGAGCATTTACTTAGCTAAGACAATATTAAATTGTTAGATAGTACATCATATTCTTGTCTCTCTACATAAAAGAACATTAGTCAGCTTAAGGCACCACTATCACAGAAATGGCAACCTCTTAAAAATAAATGAAAGAATGCACACTAGTTTTCACCAATGCTTATTAAGTATTGATGACTAAAGCTAATGATCACCAAAGCTTACCTGTCTCAGAGTCCACAGTAAAGCCCAGTTGTAGCCAGAGGTTGTCCTCGGGTGTCTCATCAATGGTGGTGTCACTCTTGGGCTGAAAATATTAAATAATCTTAGTGAAACAGAACACAATGAAACAGAATAAAATACCTAATCTGCAATCCATACATTGCAAATTTTGTTTGAGTATTGTGAGTCTCACAAATTTGACAGGACATATGAAAATAAGTAAAACAGAACACAGTAAGACAGAATAGAATGCCTGATCTCTAATCCATAGATTAAATAAATAAAACAACAGAGTAAGACAGAACAGAATGCCTGATCTCCAATCCACAGATTATATAAGTAAAACAGAACACAGTAAGACAGAACAGAATGCCTCCAATCTCCAATCTCCAATCCAGAGATTAGAGGTTTTGTTTAAGTATTGCAAGTTTTGTGAATTTGTGGATGATATAAAAATATTAAACAATCTCAGTAAAACAAAACAAAAAATACCAAAGTATTCACACTATACAAGTGTTGTCTGAACATTGCAAGGTTAATGAATTTGACAGGAAGGAATGAAGGACATGAAAATATTAAACAACCTCAGTCAAATAACACAATTAAATAAAATAAATTACCTGATCTCTAATAAAGCCAATAAAAAGGTTTGTTAATGGATGAATGACATGAAAATATTAAACATCCTCAGTAAAATAACACAATTAAACAATAAATGACCTAATTTCTAATAAGCCCAATAAAAAGTTTAGTTTGAGCAATGCAAGTCTCATGCATTAGAAAGGAGGGACTGTAGAACATAAGATGGAGAGAATGATATAGGGAAAATAATGAAATAAGCTCAAGGAAGGCCTTATAGTGGCATAAGTGAAACACCTTTCTTAGCTCTTGGGTTCTGAGTCACTAACTCTGGCAAGTGCCGCAATTCTGCCCCCTTTATGTGCCCTCCGTCATATTCATACGGGTACCTACGGTCAATAATTCTGTAGGAGGCAAGTTTATCATTGTACTTGCCCTTAATAACATCAGCTAGAGTATGAACATTTATAGACTGAAGGTCTGGGTGTTTCCCAATCTCAAGGATAGGAAGCAACAGAGCCTTGGAGAAGTCACCAGTGAGATTCTCTTCACGTTTATAACTTTTGTTTAAAGCCTTCATTATAGAGACATGAGTTTCTGAGTGGCAACAATTCATCTCTGGATCAGAGGATGACCTGAGTGGATCCAGTTTCCTGAGTTTGGTCTCCACAGTACTGGCACCCATTTCTGAATGTGATCGTTCTATGGGATAAATGTGCCCACAGTTGGAACCATGGTTGTCTGGCGATAAGCTGATTGAAAATTCAGTTGAGTCAAAGAGGCTGGACCGAGGCGTGTCACAAGTACTGGAGGAGAGTGAGAGTCATCGGCATGGAATGCCAGAGAGGGTGGTGTAGTGTGGGGACACAGCCAGGTTAGACTTGGGTGAGAAGTTATCATCACTGAACTGAAATGACTTACACTCCCTTCCCTGCAGCACATTGTCATACAAGTCTTGGGCATTCATGGTAGTAGTGTTTCTTCTTTGCTTGTGCAGCTGTGCTTCTTTACCTAATCAGGTGTTCAGATCCAGTAATTCACTTCTGTCTGAGTTCTGCAAGTTCTTGCTGTACATTCTTGTCCCTTGAAAGCAACATTGCAATTAAAACTAACATAACAAAAGTAACAAAACATATTTGTACAAGAGTTGAATAAAATCATGATTTAAAACAAATAAAATAAAAAATCTATTTACTTGATTTACATCAGATTTTTTATATAAAGCAAAGCAAAGTTTTCTAAGGAGATTGTTGTTTCATTTTGAGCTGCCTGATCCAGCCCAGCTCAACTATAACACTCTTCAAACACTAATATCTCTTCAACAACATAGCCGATTGTAACAAAATTTGCACCATATGACAACACAACTCTATCAATTTTATATGATATAGCTTTCATCTCTTCTATTGGCTGAAGTCAAAGGGTAACTTGTAAAAAGTAGAAGTGTGTCAAAATTGGGATTTTGTAAACCAAACTTCAGTTTTTGCAGGTTTTCATCAACTTTTGTTTGTCTCAACAAAAGTGGACACCAATAAACACAAAATGAAATTTCCTATCCAACAGTACATAGCACAACCATTCGACTCTTGCAATGTTTTTTGCTAGAGTGATCTGAATATTAGTCAAGTGCACAATCTGCAGGGTGCTTCCACTGTTTCATTACTGACAGCTTCGCTCGTCAATCGCCTTCCAGGCACTTTACTGGTTTAACCCTTATAGGGTGGATGGTGTCTATAGTTGATGCAATGTAGAGGCAGGTGGCTTCTATAGTTGACCTATAATTTCAAATTTCAAATTTTCCAAAGTTCACGGTGGCAGAAGATTGAAGAGGAAGAATTGATAAGTGTGATGCTATTACATGTTAAGTAGTTGGTCAAAGCAGAGTTGAGAAATTGATGGAACATGACCTATTTTCACTGAATTGTCAAAACCAGCCCAGGTTGGAGGGGTGTCCATGAGGAATGTTCCTGTCCTTTAGGGGTTTAGGGGTTGTTCCAGTAACTATTTGTTTCAGTCTTATGAGGCCATTTTCTTGTATCAAACTTGGCCAGTGTTAAATGAAACTGTACTTTAATATACATTACCCAAGAGGAGTTTTTCACATAAAAATCATAGCTTAATCAGATCTGTTAGGTTAAAGTAACTATACATAAATACAAAGAAAAAGAAGTGGAACTCCAATCAAACATAAAAGTACAGTAAAAAAAAAAAAAAAAAAAAAAAAAAAAAAAAAAAAAAATATATATTATATATATATATATATATATATATATATATATATATATATATATATATATATATATATATATATATATATATATATATATATACGAGTATATATATATATATATATATATATATATATATATATATGTATATATATATATATATATATATATATATATATATATATATATATATATATATATATATATATATATATATATATATATATATATATCATTAGATATTTGACCCAATGTAACATTTCAATAATTTTGAGTACAGTATATTTAATTTTGATTTAAATAATTATTTTTTACTATAATTTAAATAAACTTAAATAATTTGACTTAAATCAAACCTACCCTGTCATGCACGTCAAAACAAATTTTTCCTGCCATCACCTAAGTGAATAATGTAGTTATTGTCAGTAACAGCCCCCCAAAAGTAAGAGGAGATGCAGGACCAAGGAAATATGTATATACAAGGTGCCCTAATCACATAATAGCTTAGCTTCCTCTTGTCCCTTCTGCTCCCCTCCCTTGCCTTACCCTCCCACCTCTGTCCTCCCATGCTGTGTGATCAATCAGGCTAACAAACTCCACCCATGCAATACAATGGTGCATAAGTGGACACAATGGCACTCAAAGGATGGACTCATAAATCTCATGAAGTATAATGACAGGTTTAGTGAAATTTCATGTACTACAGGGAGTGTGTCAGTGCACTGAGCTGTTCATCTGCATTCACCTGTCACACCACGAACCACACAACAGTCACACCACACCACACACCACACAACCTGTCACACCACGACGTACCACACCCCACAATACCTCAGCCACACCAAACCTGAAGCAAGTCTAGGCCTCACCACACCACACGCCACACTACACATAAACCCACACCTTAGTCACACCACACCACACTTACACCAGATCTCGGCCCCACTATACCTCAGTACACCACCACACCACACACCACCACGACAAGCACACATCAAAGAACACCTGACCACAGCACTCCGCATCTATACCACGGCATGTGCACACCACGGAGGACACCACACTTCACTTCAACCAAGCCACGTCAGTCTCAGTAATCCTACGCTGCAGACTCATTCCTCACTCAGCTTTACCCAAGCTACTTAACAAGATGACCAGCATGACGCACTGACACATGAAAATCAAAGTATATAAGAGTCGTATAACACTAATCATCCCTGGTTATGACGAGAAAACGGCTGCGTCGATCAAGTCTGTCCTCTCATAACATTAGCAAGTGTTCCTGAAATATTTCCTGTCAAGGGATACTTATCAAAACTATCAAGCGCTTATCTATCATTGTGGTAACCTACGACAACAGCTCATTGAAACTTAGATTAATTATATCACCGGCAGCAGCTCCTTCCCGTCATCTCTTTTTAGCCAAGAATCAGTTTTCTTTCACCCTCCCTAACTGACTGGTGATCAGTCAAAGTCTTATCTACCATAGCTACGACCTACGACAACAGCAAGCTTATTAAAACATGAAAAATAAAAATAAAATTAAAATTAATTATATAACCAGCAACAGCTCTTACCCGTCCTCTCATTCTCTCTGTGGCAAAGAAAGTTTGACGTTCTCCAAACGTCTTTCATTGAATATTTAAAAACAATATACCCACGGGATCGGTCAAAAACTATCCACCTCCTACTATACTGACGAATATATAAAAAAATTTCAAATACATAATGTGATGAGTTAATAATAAGGGACTAAAGCTTCAATAGAACAAAGTCAAATGAACGATTAAATTTAAATTATGAAGTGACTCAATCCTTATGTGTTTCATATCTTTAAGTAATGGTTCAAAACTATGAATTATAGTTCTTTTTGAAACTGGAATTAATCCATCACTATTTTCTTTCCCTTTGTCTTACATGCAACGCCTCACTCAAGGCCATTTAAAATCAGCTGGGACTCTCTCTCTCTCTCTCTCTCTCTCTCTCTCTCTCTCTCTCTCTTCTCTCTCTCTCTCTAAGTATTCAGGCCAACATCGTAGATAATTCTAAATGAACTAACAACTAAATAAACCATTGTAACCATACCATGCAATATATATATATATATATATATATATATATATATATATATATATATATATATATATATATATATATATATATATATATATATATATATATATATATATATATATATATATCAACAAGTATAACAAATTAAAACCACTTGTTTTTCACCCAAACCTATAAGACAAAAAAGTGTACCAGGAACACATTTATAAAGAATAAAATCTTACCAGAACACACTTTGAAGGAATAAAATCGTACCCCAGAACCACATTTCCTCAAGTATTTCACATCAGACGCCAGCGGAGGAGCAACATTATAATATACACCTCAGTTTGCCTTCGTAAGCTATTGCCGGAGCGCGAGTTTGTTTTCAAGTGTTGTACACAAAGTCACTGACCCAGATAGTTGAGAGCTGGGGGAGTTTTAACTAGAAGCAAACATCACACACACACACTCCCTCCCTCAGTACCTGCACTGCCAGCCCACGATAAAACAGTATATCAAAACAACACACACACACACACACACACACACACACTGAAAACATACTCGTACTCTGGGAAGTGAAACCAAAGCAATTTTAAGAGAGAGAGAGAGAGAGAGAGAGAGAGAGAGAGAGAGAGAGAGAGAGAGAGAGAGAGAGAGAGATCTGCCCTGCGCCACACACACACACACACACACACACATTCAGTTGGATAGTTTTCTTTTCCTATATTGAGTAAAAGAGCTCTCTCTCTCTCTCTCTCTCTCTCTCTCTCTCTCTCTCTGTGTGTGTGTGTGTGTGTGTGTGTGTGTGTACGGAAAGAAGAGAGGGAAGGAAGGGAAGATGAAAGATGGTGAGTGATGAAGGAAGAATGAGGGAGAGAAGAAAGATAGTGAGGAGGGAAGAAAGGAAGAAAAGGAAGAGAGAGAGAGAGAGAGAGAGAGAGAGAGAGAGAGAGAGAGAGAGAGAGAGAGAGAGAGAGAGAGAGAGAGAGCAGTAATAATATATGCATCAGTAATTACTCAACTAAGATACACATTCATAAAGTAAACACACACGTCTCAGAAACATGCTGCCGCCTGACGCGCCTCGCCCTACCCGTGCCACCAGACACCACAATAAGATAACGCCCCTAAAGGCGCCACGTACGGACCGGTACAGACTCAGTGCGATTCCCACCATGGTGCGAGCCATCAATCAATAGTCCCTTCTAGATTTGACTTACCTTTAGGATTAATGTCAAGTATTTCCCCACCCCCAATGTACATTTTCAGTGTGTTGACTGCCTAAAGAATAAACCGTTTATTATTATTATTATTATTACACACACACACACACACACACACACACACACACACACACACACACACCTGGCATCCCCTCAAGGGACAACGAAGCCTCTACTCTCTCCTCTTCCGCCCGTATCTTCGCCCTCACATTCCCCTCACAACATTCCCGCACCGAGAGAGAGTTTCACCTCCCCTCATAGCGACACATTAGGTAAAAATTTCCTCTCATTTCCCTTTTTACATTCTCAGAAACTCTACACTCCAATGACGCCATGCTAGTTCTAACATTTCCTTTATATACATATATATATATATTTTTTTTATCCCTTCACGGTTTCCCTTCATATATATTTTCCCCACAACTATCTTACATCCATTAAAAAGTTCCAAGCGCGGTGTTTTTTTTTCCCCTTCCTGGCAACATTCCGTGGTGTAATGGATCCGGCCTTTCCCTTCCAGCCCCTTCCAGCCCCTTCCAGTCCCCTTCTAGTCCCCTTCCTTTTCTCCTTCCCTTCTCTGCCTCATACTTGTAACTCTGCATCGCCACTTCCACCAGCACCACCACCACCACCACTACCTCAATTTACCTGTTCTCATTTCGTTACATCAGTTTGCTCTTTCTTACAATGTGTAGTGGTGTTTTGTGTGTTTTATCTCATTTCAGTGTTGCTATTTGTGTTATTTTCACTTTCTTCTGTGTTATTTTATCTTTCTTCTATCTATCTATCTATCTATCTATCTATCTATCTGTTCATTCCTTCACTGCTTTCTTGCACATCTTTCCTATTAATCAATCTGTGCAAAGTGTTCCGTTTATTTCATCCTTATTTCACGCTCCTTATTGCTTCCCTCACTCCTGCTGGTATCTTCCCCTTCAACGCTCTCTTTCTCTCAGCCTCCGCTAAGCTTCTCTCTACCACCTGTTTCTTATTAATCTTACTTTTTTCCTCCCACTTAGGGCGGTGCGAGGCGAGATCTGCCAAGCGGGATGCTAAGTGTAGCTGTAAAATAGCGTGCACTTACTTAGATATTGGTGTTCGCATGATTTTCCTCGTGTATACTCGTATAAAAGGAGGTATTTGGTTTAAAAGTGTGTGTGTGTGTGTGTGTGTGTGTGTGTGTGTGTGTGTGTGTGTGTGTGTGTGTGTGTGTGCGTTTACTTTTTCCGGCGAATGAGATATAAAATTAAGTCTGACAAAATATCGTAAGAAAAGGAATTTAAATTATGAATTCAATAAATAGAGAGAGAGAGAGAGAGAGAGAGAGAGAGAGAGAGAGAGAGAGAGAGAGAGAGAGAGAGAG
>NW_026973679.1:992500-997500 GCF_035594125.1 Scylla paramamosain | reverse complement strand
TGGAAAAAGAAGATAACAACAACAACAACAACAACAACAACAACAACAACAACAACAACAATAAGACATCCTGCCATTACAGTCGTACCCTCAGTGCCTGGCCACACAGAGCCCCTGCAGGAGAACACACAGCGCCTGGCGAGGGAGGCTGGCTGGTGGCGCCTCCCGACTGCACACTCGCGGGGCAATGAGAAACACTTCTTGCCTCCTCGCCGCTACTCTCTTATCCTACCGCGCCTAACCTCTCCCTGTCTCCCTCTGTCATCCTCTCCCTGTCTCCCTCCCTCCTTGCCTGCGTGTTGTGGCTTCTCTCGTGTCCCAGAAGGCAGATATTGAGGTATTTTCATTTCTACGTTTGAGTGAGCATCTTTCATTCATGTGGCAAAAATTCATGTTATTTTCTACCTTCGTTTTCTTTTCAGCTTCTTGTGTTGTGTTGGTTTGCCAGTATTAAAAAGGTAGATTTTTTTTTTGTTTGTTTGTTTTTGAGCGACGCATATCTCATAGACAGACAATCACTGTTTAAATTTTTGTTCCTTTCTACGAGTCCATTGTCTGTTGAGAGGGATTGCCACGTGTGGGTATGACGGCTTCCTGTAGCTTCCCTTGCTTTCTTATGGTCGTATGTTGTTATCTCTAAGTATATTTTCTTGTGTTTATCCTCTACAGAATACCTTTACCTTACATTCTATTTCTGCTGTCCGTAATCTCTTTATCTCTTTAGTTTCTCGTCATACAATTACAGGATGAAAACTCCACTCTTTTGTTTCCATCTCAATTCTATCTATTTATGCAGACTTTGCCTTGCCCTCTCTCTCTCTCTCTCTCTCTCTCTCTCTCTCTCTCTCTCTCTCTCTCTCTCTCTCTCTCTCTCTCTCTCGAACTAACCAACACACCATCAGACAGCTTCTTGAGACATTAGAAGTAAGGTGAAGCAAGGAATACAGCACAGGAAGAGGAGAACAGAGAGAGAAATAGAACCAGTGACTTATAACACATATTTGCTTCCAGTGTTTTATTCCTTGTAACACTAGTGAGGGGTAGGGGTGGTGGTGCTGGTGGTGATGGTGGCAATAAGCGTGATGATGGTTCAATCCCCCAAGCATTAATTACAGCGGCGCGGCGATGATGTTACCAATAGCTTTTATAGCCGTGGGGAATATTAAGCTTATTAAGGGTGGTGGTGGTGGTAGAGAGAGAGAGAGAGGGGGGAGGACACGTATTCACTAGTATAACCATCCCATCATCCTCAAAGCTACATCTCACCTCTCAAAGCTCTTTATTCCACTCCCCCACACTCCTCTACCACACACATCTTTCCCTCTCATCCACTCTTCACTCACGAACCTACATCACTACCTTCCCTTCCTTAAATCTACACAAACTGCTGCCTGACACGAACACCGGAACTCGCAAACACTCTTAAGACTTTCCACAATCTAAGCTTAGTAAAACAACGCGACTGACTGACACAGGGTAAACACAAGACAGCAAAGGTGTCAGATATAAACCCAAACTAAGAGCCAACACGACAAACTTGCTCAATTTTGCCCTAGCCTTGCGTAATTCAGTACTCCCTCTAGTCTAGTCTAGTACTCTCCCTCTAGTCCCAAGACGGTGGAGGCAATTAAAAGTCCCACATCACACAAAACTCGTGAAATTCTGGAGACGAAACACTTCCAACAAGCATCCCTCGCTCCCTCATTACAAGAGGCTTAGCGGACACGAACAGATGTACGAACAGACGCACGCACGCCACGGGAGACTGCGCTAAAACTATTTATTAAAGTGCTCAGTACCTCGAGGCCGATTAGCTTCAAGTCCAGCAGTGGGAAAAAAATCGTGGCAAGCGTATTCATGTATTCAGAGCCAATGTAGTTAATCCCTTTCAAATATAATCCCGTGACAGAGACTCGGCGTGGATCCTGACATAAGCCCCTCGCAGCTCGCCAAATACGTTAACTCGCTACAAAAACCTTTCCTCTCCCGTCATGAAATCGAGTATCATCAACAGGGGGGCTAAAAATTTCTTGGGTAAGGAGGAGACAAATGAATGGAGGAGGTAAGGAAAGGCAGACGACAGTGACTTCTACTATATTTTCTTATGTATAAGAGAGAAAGACGTTATGGATGGTTTATAGATGCATTGAAAGAGGACATGCGTTGAAGAAGACCGGAAGATTATCACGGTTGTAAGTCAAGTAACCAGCAACACTCCCATTGTTCTTTGTGTTCTCCCTCAGCACTACACTCTCATCTACTGACAGGCTCCTTTTAAAACATGCCGACTGATTCATCCTTAGATCATGGGGCTTAATATCAAAGGAAAACACTAAACACAGGTATATTACTATATTAAACCGTAACTGAACACCTGAACTTTGTGTGTGATGCGTCCTCTCTAAAGAAGACGTGTGGACGAACCTTAACCGAATATAGTACTCCTGCCTCCGCCTCTCCATGCTACCTTACCCTTGAAAAACTGTAAAAATATGTTGATTCAGATAGCAGAGTATTGAGTCTGGACGAGGGCACGCGCTGCCCCCACGCTACCTCTCAGTATTCTTGCCCCGAGGATGCATTATAAACTCGTGGCTGGGAATAACAAGGGTTTCTTCAGTGGTGGTAGCGGCAAAACTAAGTAAATATGTTAATAAAGAATTCTCGTTTTGGTAAAAGTATGAACAATGATACAAAGAACAGTTACCTTTATTCTTTGTAACTTTATTTTTGGTCTGGTGTCCCTGTCTGTCTGTTTTGTCTGTCTGTCTGTGTCTCTTTCTTGTCTGCTTCGGTATCCTATTCTTTCTTTATTCTCTGTTTTCATTTATTTCTGTCTGTTTCTTTGTTTAGGTATATTTTTTTCCTGTCTCATAATCTGTGTCTCTGTTTTTGTTTCCTGTCACTGGTTGTTTCGATATCTGTCAATATCCTGTCAATGTGTCTTTCTTTTATTTTCTGTCGATGTGTCTCAATAATTTTTTGGCCAATGTCCGAGTCGATATTTTATTTTCTCAGCCACAGTCTAATTTTAGATCTGTTAACACCAGTACCTCTCTCTCTCTCTCTCTCTCTCTCTCTCTCTCTCTCTCTCTCTCTCTCTCTCTCTCTCTCTCTCTCTCTCTCTCTCAGTCTCTTTAAGGTCGTTCAGGGTCGGTCCCTTCAACAGCTCCACCACAAAGCAACAAAACACATCACACCCGCACCCTTTCCTCTCCCTCTCTCCCTTCCTCTCCTCTTCCCTCTCATTCCCTCCTTCCCTCCCTCCCAGCCTATCTCATTCGCCACCTCGATTACTCACTCGATCTCCTCACTCGTTCTTTTTTCGTCTTCCTGCTTCCCTCTTCCCCTCCTCCTCAAGCCTTTTTCCTCCTCCCACTCTTCCTTTCACTGTCCCTCCTCCTCCTCTTCTTCTGCTTGCAGCCTTTCCCTTTTTCTTTTATCCCCACAGCCAGTTTCAGAAGACTTGGTGTCAAATTATCACAGAAATGAGAGAACATCACATCGCTCTCTCTCTCTCTCTCTCTCTCTCTCTCTCTCTCTCTCTCTCTCTCTCTCTCTCTCTCTCTCTCTCTCTCTCTCTCTCTCTCTCTCTCTCTCTCCTGCGCCTCTTGTACCCAACGGCCTTCATGCAACTGATGGTTCAACTCACACACACACACACACACACACACACTCAGACAACACACACAAAAAAAGTTATTCTTGTGTAAATACGTACTGGAGAGAGAGAGAGAGAGAGAGAGAGAGAGAGAGAGAGAGAGAGAGAGAGAGAGAGAGAGAGAGAGAGAGAGAGAGTGTGTTTGCGTAAGAGGCAATATCGTGAGAGGGAGAGACAATAAGGAGAAAGGAAAATGGGGGAAAACAAACAAAAGGAAAAGAGAGCAAGGTCGCGGAGAGGGGAAGGAGAGGAAAAAAATAGAATGAGACAATGTAAAATAAGTCAGCAATGAGAGGAGGAGGAGGAGGAGGAGGAGGAGGAGGAGGAGGAGGAGGAGGAGGAGGAGGAGGAGGAGGAAGAAAAGGAAGAGAAAATGAGAACAGGAAAAAGGACACTGCCAAGTGAGGAAAAAGCTAAAAGAAAAAAAAAACTGTCGGAAAGCGCAAAAAAAAAAAAAAAAAAAAAAAGAAGTAAAAGAATAAAAGTAACGAAGGAAACGAGGGACAAGGGAAAAGTGAATATGCGGAGGAGAGAAAAATCTAAGTAGATAAAAAGGGAATGATTAGTGTCAGAGAGAGAGAGAGAGAGAGAGAGAGAGACAGAGAGAGAGAGAGAGAGAGAGCGCCACCGCCACGAGCGTCGATATTTCTTGCAGTGGCGCAGGAGGAGGAGGAGGAGGAGGAGGAGGAGGAGGACTGCAGCTGATGGGACAGTAGTGGCTTAATCTTGCTCGCAGAATAATTTTCATCGTTGCGTGTGTGTGTGTGTGTGTGTGTGTGTGTGTGTGTGTTAGCTCATTTCTGCTTAACAATAACAAACTGAATTCTAAAATAGGTAGCACGCTCACACACACACACACACACACACACACACACACACACACACACAGCAGGCTGTCTGCGTCCCTGGCATCACCTGCACCCCGCACGCTCCATCTGTCGGAATATTGCCTCACATCACTACTCCTGCACGGACACGTCTCTCACCAAGTCCATTTCTCAGTAACATGATTATCAAATAGATGATTTTCAAGGAGGACGTGGCAAGTTATTTTCTACCTTGCGGATTTCATGAAGCTGGCATGCATTTCTCAGTTGTCATAGATCATTTGCGACACAGAAAATACCTTAATGTTATATAGAAGGTGACTGATTTTTTTTATATCGCCACAAAAGCGAGATTATATAGCGGTGCATGAGGGAATTATTCAGTGATATACATTAATGTAATTGTTAGAGGAGAAAAAAAAATACGACAGAATAAAATATAAGAAACTATAAAATATCATATCTTAAATAGCAAGTTCAAGTCAATGAGAAGCATAAAAAAATAGTAGAGC
>NW_026973679.1:957500-987500 GCF_035594125.1 Scylla paramamosain | reverse complement strand
TTGATAGCAAGGCTGCTTCAGCCATTGCTTGTGGTGGTAGCAAGGCTGCTTCAGCCATTGCTTGTGTTGATAGCAAGGCTGCTTCAGCCATTGCTTGTGGTGGTAGCAAGGCTGCGTCAAGCCATTGCTTGTGTTGATAGCAAGGCTGCTTCAGCCATTGCTTGTGGTGGTAGCAAGGCTGCGTCAGCCATTGCTTGTGTTGATAGCAAGGCTGCTTCAGCCATTGCTTGTGGTGGTAGCAAGGCTGCGTCAGCCATTGCTTGTGTTGATAGCAAGGCTGCTTCAGCCATTGCTTGTGGTGATAGCAAGGCTGCGTCAAGCCATTGCTTGTGTTGATAGCAAGGCTGCTTCAGCCATTGCTTGTGTTGATAGCAAGGCTGCTTCAGCCATTGCTTGTGTTGATAGCAAGGCTGCGTCAAGCCATTGCTTGTGTTGATAGCAAGGCTGCTTCAGCCATTGCTTGTGGTGATAGCAAGGCTGCGTCAAGCCATTGCTTGTGTTGATAGCAAGGCTGCTTCAGCCATTGCTTGTGGTGATAGCAAGGCTGCGTCAAGCCATTGCTTGTGTTGATAGCAAGGCTGCTTCAGCCATTGCTTGTGTTGATAGCAAGGCTGCTTCAGCCATTGCTTGTGTTGATAGCAAGGCTGCTTCAGCCATTGCTTGTGGTGATAGCAAGGC
This sequence comes from Scylla paramamosain, assembly GCF_035594125.1. Classification (NCBI taxonomy): domain Eukaryota; kingdom Metazoa; phylum Arthropoda; class Malacostraca; order Decapoda; family Portunidae; genus Scylla; species Scylla paramamosain. Next base: position 986,822 of record NW_026973679.1, on the reverse strand, counting down.
TGCGTCAAGCCATTGCTTGTGTTGATAGCAAGGCTGCTTCAGCCATTGCTTGTGTTGATAGCAAGGCTGCTTCAGCCATTGCTTGTGTTGATAGCAAGGCTGCTTCAGCCATTGCTTGTGGTGATAGCAAGGCTGCGTCAAGCCATTGCTTGTGTTGATAGCAAGGCTGCTTCAGCCATTGCTTGTGTTGATAGCAAGGCTGCTTCAGCCATTGCTTGTGGTGATAGCAAGGCTGCGTCAAGCCATTGCGTGTGGTGATAGCAAGGCTGCGTCAAGCCATTGCTTGTGGTGATAGCAAGGCTGCTTCAGCCACTGCTTGTGGTGGTAGCAAGGCTGTGTCAGCCATTGCTTGTGTTGATAGCAAGGCTGCTTCAGCCATTGCTTGTGGTGGTAGCAAGGCTGCTTCAGCCATTGCTTGTGTTGATAGCAAGGCTGCTTCAGCCATTGCTTGTGGTGGTAGCAAGGCTGCTTCAGCCATTGCTTGTGTTGATAGCAAGGCTGCTTCAGCCATTGCTTGTGGTGGTAGCAAGGCTGCGTCAAGCCATTGCTTGTGTTGATAGCAAGGCTGCTTCAGCCATTGCTTGTGGTGGTAGCAAGGCTGCTTCAGCCATTGCTTGTGGTGGTAGCAAGGCTGCGTCAAGCCATTGCTTGTGTTGATAGCAAGGCTGCTTCAGCCATCGCTTGTGGTGGTAGCAAGGCTGCGTCAAGCCATTGCTTGTGTTGATAGCAAGGCTGCTTCAGCCATTGCTTGTGGTGGTAGCAAGGCTGCTTCAGCCATTGCTTGTGGTGGTAGCAAGGCTGCGTCAAGCCATTGCTTGTGTTGATAGCAAGGCTGCTTCAGCCATTGCTTGTGGTGGTAGCAAGGCTGCGTCAAGCTATTGCTTGTGTTGATAGCAAGGCTGCTTCAGCCATTGCTTGTGGTGGTAGCAAGGCTGCTTCAGCCATTGCTTGTGGTGGTAGCAAGGCTGGGTCAAGCCATTGCTTATGTTGATAGCAAGGCTGCTTCAGCCATTGCTTGTGGTGGTAGCAAGGCTGCGTCAAGCCATTGCTTGTGTTGATAGCAAGGCTGCTTCAGCCATTGCTTGTGGTGGTAGCAAGGCTGCTTCAGCCATTGCTTGTGGTGGTAGCAAGGCTGCGTCAAGCCATTGCTTGTGTTGATAGCAAGGCTGCTTCAGCCATTGCTTGTGGTGGTAGCAAGGCTGCGTCAAGCCATTGCTTGTGTTGATAGCAAGGCTGCTTCAGCCATTGCTTGTGGTGGTAGCAAGGCTGCTTCAGCCATTGCTTGTGGTGGTAGCAAGGCTGCGTCAAGCCATTGCTTGTGTTGATAGCAAAGCTGCTTCAGCCATTGCTTGTGTTGATAGCAAGGCTGCTTCAGCCATTGCTTGTGTTGATAGCAAGGCTGCTTCAGCCATTGCTTGTGGTGGTAGCAAGGCTGCTTCAGCCATTGCTTGTGTTGATAGCAAGGCTGCTTCAGCCATTGCTTGTGGTGGTAGCAAGGCTGCGTCAAGCCATTGCTTGTGTTGATAGCAAGGCTGCTTCAGCCATTGCTTGTGTTGATAGCAAGGCTGCTTCAGCCATTGCTTGTGTTGATAGCAAGGCTGCTTCAGCCATTGCTTGTGGTGGTAGCAAGGCTGCTTCAGCCATTGCTTGTGTTGATAGCAAGGCTGCTTCAGCCATTGCTTGTGGTGGTAGCAAGGCTGCGTCAAGCCATTGCTTGTGTTGATAGCAAGGCTGCTTCAGCCATTGCTTGTGGTGGTAGCAAGGCTGCTTCAAGCCATTGCTTGTGGTGGTAGCAAGGCTGCTTCAGCCATTGCTTGTGTTGATAGCAAGGCTGCTTCAGCCATTGCTTGTGGTGGTAGCAAGGCTGCGTCAAGCCATTGCTTGTGTTGATAGCAAGGCTGCTTCAGCCATTGCTTGTGTTGATAGCAAGGCTGCTTCAGCCATTGCTTGTGTTGATAGCAAGGCTGCTTCAGCCATTGCTTGTGGTGGTAGCAAGGCTGCTTCAGCCATTGCTTGTGTTGATAGCAAGGCTGCTTCAGCCATTGCTTGTGGTGGTAGCAAGGCTGCGTCAAGCCATTGCTTGTGTTGATAGCAAGGCTGCTTCAGCCATTGCTTGTGGTGGTAGCAAGGCTGCTTCAGCCATTGCTTGTGTTGATAGCAAGGCTGCTTCAGCCATTGCTTGTGGTGGTAGCAAGGCTGCGTCAAGCCATTGCTTGTGTTGATAGCAAGGCTGCTTCAGCCATTGCTTGTGGTGGTAGCAAGGCTGCGTCAAGCCATTGCTTGTGTTGATATCAAGGCTGCTTCAGCCATTGCTTGTGGTGGTAGCAAGGCTGCGTCAAGCCATTGCTTGTGTTGATAGCAAGGCTGCTTCAGCCATTGCTTGTGTTGATAGCAAGGCTGCTTCAGCCATTGCTTGTGGTGGTAGCAAGGCTGCTTCAGGCATTGCTTGTGTTGATAGCAAGGCTGCTTCAGCCATTGCTTGTGGTGGTAGCAAGGCTGCGTCAAGCCATTGCTTGTGTTGATAGCAAGGCTGCTTCAGCCATTGCTTGTGGTGGTAGCAAGGCTGCTTCAGCCATTGCTTGTGTTGATAGCAAGGCTGCTTCAGCCATTGCTTGTGGTGGTAGCAAGGCTGCGTCAAGCCATTGCTTGTGTTGATAGCAAGGCTGCTTCAGCCATTGCTTGTGGTGGTAGCAAGGCTGCGTCAAGCCATTGCTTGTGTTGATAGCAAGGCTGCTTCAGCCATTGCTTGTGGTGGTAGCAAGGCTGCGTCAAGCCATTGCTTGTGTTGATAGCAAGGCTGCTTCAGCCATTGCTTGTGGTGGTAGCAAGGCTGCTTCAAGCCATTGCTTGTGTTGATAGCAAGGCTACGTCAGGCCACTGCGGTGTTGCGATGCAGCGATGGCGATGCGGCGATAAACAATGTGACGATAGCGATGCGACGATAATGATGTGACGATAAGCGATGCGGCGATAGCGATAGCGATGCAGCGATAAGCGATGCGGCGATAGCGATGCGGCGGTAAGCGATGCGGCGATAAGCGATGTGATGATAACGATAGCGATGCGGCAATAAGCGATGCGACGATAAGCGATGCGGCGATTATCAATGCGGCGATAAGCAATGCGACGATAGCGATAGCGATGCGGCGAGTGCGTAAGAATCTTATCCTATGAGGGACGCGCCCTTTCTCCCCTAGGGCCACCCCTGGGTGCTGGCCGCGACGGGGCAACCTTCCACACCCTCACACATAGTCGCCATAAATAAAAACCCGCCACACGCCACTCTCCAAACACCGTCATGAAGTGCGCCCTCCTCACCCCTTAGAGGACGCCTCCAGCTGCCAGTGTCCGGTGCTTGGCGCACAGCGTGCCCTCACTCATAGCGACCTGTTCAGCCAGATGCTTCCACAAGCAAGGAACCCGTCCACGCCACTCACCAGACAATAGAAGGAGCCCTTATCTCCCTTTAAGGACCCCCTCTCGTGGCCCTATCTGGTGGATGGTAGTCCGTGTTTCCTTACTTATGACAACCTCGTGCCTAGTGCAAGGCTATGGAAGTGGACGATTATGATCTGAGCTGGAGGTAGTACAGTGGGAGCTGTAAGGCCTGCTGCAAGGCCTCTCTGCCTTGGGTTCCAGGCTGGACCAGGCAGCCGCCTTCCCCTCTTGTTCGTCTCCCAAGTCCACCACGGCCTGCAATCAATTTTGTCCGAAAATTTTTTATCAGCAGCATTTAATTTTGATCCGAATAGAAAATCGTCGCTGGCAAACGAAAAATGACTCGATCTGACGTGACAAAAGAAATCAGCTGATCAGTGACACTAGGCGGGGGAACTTTCCTCTGAGTGTCCTGCGAGTTTCTTGCCCAAAATGTGTGTTCGTGTGCAAACTAATATTCCTCAATGTCTTCTAACAATAGAAACTTAAGAGTCGTCAAGATAAAGAGCTAGAATGTTTGAGAAATGAAAATAGAGTCCTAAGGGATGCCATGTGACGGGGACGCCTTGACAAGTTGAGGAAGATCAGCCGCAGAACAAATCCGTGCATTACGTAATCTGTCGTGCGAGGATGAAGTAAAACGGATATCCATGTTCTCTTTCAATAAGCGAAGAGATGGAACATTTTAACTTAAGCTTATTAAGTACTACATGGATTTATAAAGGTAATGCAAGTATAAAGCTGCCTCAGATTATAATTATGAGAGAGAGAGAGAGAGAGAGAGAGAGAGAGAGAGAGAGAGAGAGAGAGAGAGAGAGAGAGAGAGAGAGAGAATGAACAGATAGGCGGGAGAAGCTTACCGTAGGCCCTTCATATTAAACAACCAATTCCCAAAAGACAATTCTCGGGCGGAACACTGTCGCACTTATTCACAGACTCCTAAGGTCGGTTGTTCTTTGCGCGGTGAGAGAGGAAGGGAAAAAGTTGCTTTGATAACCTGGCTTTCATTTTTTTGCCTCTTAAGTAATGCCGCCTTCCAGGGAGACGAGGCCAGTTGTTTATACATATATTCTTTTAATGCTGAAAGTGTCGACGAGAGGCGAAAAATGTGTACGTGTGTGTGTGTGTGTGTGTGTGTACTCGTAATCTCGTCTCGCCGATAAGAAATCAACAGAGTGAAGGGAAAGAGAGGGATAAACACACACAGACACACTTCTTGAACTACTCCTATGCCTGTCTGTCTACCTGCCTGTTATATATATGTATGTATGCCTGTCTGTATGTCTCGCCCTGTCAATTTTTTTTTTCACTTGTTTGACTGTCTGCCTGTCTATATGCTGTCTGTCTGTCTCCGTCTGTCTGCCTTTCTGTGTATATTTGTGTGTATGTGTGTTTGTCTCGGCCTGTCAGTTATTGTCTACCTGCCTGACTGTTTGCCTGCCTTTCTACCTGTCTGTCTATTCTCTCTCTCTCTCTCTCTCTCTCTCTCTCTCGTCCACACACACACACACACACACACACACACACACACACACACACACACACACACACACAATTCTTCCTTACTACAACAAATGTATTCCAAAAAATTCCAGGAAAGAACGCAAACAACCAAAAAAACAAACATAAACAGACTTATCATCTCAGAGGCTCACGAGTAAAAGGTAAAGGAAAAAACAAAGACAAACACGAACCAGCAGAGAGAGAGAGAGAGAGAGAGAGAGAGAGAGAGTCTGGAGAGGAAATGAGAATAAAAGAAACAAATGAGAAGGAGAAGAAAGAGGAAACAAAGAGGAGAGCATGAACAAGAATGATCAAGAGGAGAGTGGAGGGAGGGAGGGAGGGAGGGAGGGAGGGAGGGAAGGAGGAAAGGAGGGAGGGTGGTAAAACATGAAGGAAATGTGGAGGGAGAGAGAGGAAGGGAGGGAGGGAATGAGGTAGGAAGGAAGGAATAAGAGAGAGAGAGAGAGAGAGAGAGAGAGAGAGAGAGAGAGAGAGAGAGAGAGAGAGAGAGAGAGAGAGAGAGAGAGAGAGAGAGAGAGAGGAGCTGAAGGGTTGAGGCAAAAGAGTTATGGCGTACCTGTCTCGTCTACCGAATAATAAGGAACACACACACACATACACACACACACACACACACACACACACACACACACACACACACACACACACACACACACACACAAACGAAGAAGATGAGACTGCAAGGGGAACAATATCAACAAAATTAGACTACAGAGGAAAGTAGCGGATGAGAAAAGAAAAGACTGGAATAAAAGAGAGCGATGAGAGGAAGAAGAAAACGGAGGAGGTAATAGAAAGGAAAAGAAGATAGCGACGAAAAAGAAAAGATGGAAAGTAAGAGAATACATGGGGATGGAGGCTGGCGGAGTATGGGAAGAAGAGTAAATAGAAGAGAATACGGAAGGGAAGAAAAGAGGTGGCTTGCGTGTACAGAGAAAATGTAAATGAAATAAAAGAAGGAGAGAAGACTAAGGGTGGAAAAGAAGAGAGGAAAGGTGGAGAGAGAGTAGTGGTGTGAAGAAGAGGCCTCTGAAGTGGAGACCTGAGAGCGGGAGGAAGAGTCGGGGATGGAGGGGAGGGAGAGCGAGAGTGTGGGAAGGTGAGGGGTGGCGGCAGGGATGGCGCCTCGCAGCACAGGGCCGCCGGGGGACACATCCGTCAAGGAGCAGCAGCAGCAGGAAGGGCCAGGTGTAATGTTTCCAAGATTCCCTGATGAGCTACAACACCAAGGAGGATTTTCCAGCAGGCGAGGCAAGGATTTCCTTCTCATAAGCATTTTACCTCGAGTGTTCACTTGTGCTAAGCGGATAATGCCTTGGGCCGCTCCGCACTGAGTCCGACACGAAAAAAGACCAAAGCCGAGCTCAGAAAACAATAGAGCCACGCGCAACACACAAAACCCGGGATGCAAAGTAAGGCTTTTGCATGACTCCGATTTGCCGCGGGAAGATGTGACCCCGAGCCACGAACACTCGGCTGGAAAACAGCAACACAGCGAGGGGACCGCGTCGAGGCTTCCAGAATGCACAGCGCGCTTATTTTCCGCGAATCCTTGTACGCTTTCAACTATTTCCTCCTATACTTTAATTCCACGATCTTGCATGTAATTATTGAATATCAGCGAGTGTGTATGTTATATTTCTTCCCCAACACTCGTCCTCCGTCCCTTTTGGTTTTCATCTAAGACGCGCAAGGTATACAATGACACGTTAGTATATGATAAACCTACATGCCTTAGAAAAAATGTATTAGTATTAGTATTAGTAGAAGTAGTAGTAGTTATAGTTGTTGTTGTTGTTGTTGTTGTGATAATGCTGATAACAATAATAAGGCGACTGCTGATGATAACAAGAGTTTAACAATCCCAGCAGCATTAAAGCCTCCAGACTGCTGAGTGTAGGAGTGTCCGAGTGTGTGTGTGTGTGTCGCTGCATCACAAATGAGAGCTTTAGCCAGGAAGCACTAAGCCTAATTATAGTGTAGACTCGAATCCACGACATTGATGAAGGGATCAGGGAGTGGGAGGGGCAGAGGGGAGGACGGCAGGCGGCGGGCGGGATGGCGTCTGTGTTTGTGGTGCTGTTAGTGATAGGAAAGGGGCTGGTGCGGTGTTTATAGTGCGAATGGTGTGCTATTAATACCACTCTCTTCTACACACACACACACACACACACACACACACACACACGATACAAACATGGCACAGTAGGGCACTGGTGTGTGTGTGTGTGTGTGTGTGTGTGTGTGTGTGTGTGTGTGTGTGTGATTGTTTTCCTTTCTCCCTTGAATTTTTAGCCACACATTCTGCATTCCCTCCCCATGTTGTGTCGTGTGTCTCATGCAGGCACGTGTCAACGGCTGGAATGTTGTGTGGCTCGGAAGCGTTCACTCTAAGTTAGACATCAAGTAAGTTGCATTCATCTCCTCTGTGTTTAGAGTCTTCCCTCAACTTAAAGTCCTCTGATCTGCATTATGGAAGTCTTGAAAAACCTGACACGTGATGGATGGACTAAGAAAAAAAAAACACTAGATAAATGGAAATGAGTGTGCTATGTTACTTATACTTGACTTCTAACTGTATTTTGATAGGAGTGTCAGAGTTCATATCCAGGCCAGCTGCTCTCCTTACCCTCCCTTGAATGTTGGTCAGTAAACGTCAGTCAGTGATAGATTGGTAAAATGTAAAACGTGACCCGGCTGCTTCAGTGGCCCCGTGTTGCAAGGTGGCGGAGGCTGATCCGGTACTGATTCAATGGTGGAGGAGATGGAAGCGAGAGTTGGGGCAAAGCAGATATTTTAGGTTTTATATAGGTAAGTATCTGTTAAACGTTTTACCTGCAGGCACATCAATTGGATTTGATTGTTTTATTGAGGACAACATAATTAAATGTAAATTATATTAGGTATTGTTGTAAAAAAGGAGATGGGAAAGCCATGTAGCTCTTGTACAAAACTCACATGGAAGAAATTAAACGGCGTGTACTGAAGTCGAATAAGTTGACGATAATCGACTGCACTTCTCTATGCATGAAAACACACACACACACACACACACACACACACACACACACACACACACACACACACACACACACAGATAAATGTATATGAAGCAGTGAAGCAAAGCACCAATTTTCCAAACTTTCAACAAATACCAAATGTCCCTTGTGATGAAATGTAATTAAGCTCTCCAGGTACTGACGCGCGGGGGAATGTGTATCGGGAACCAACCTTATTGCCTTGCTACCCCACGCCCTCCCAGCCCCGCACACAGACACACGCCTACACATGATACTGCCGAGTCACCAGGGAGCTTTTAAAAGATTAGATAAATTCATGGTTGAGGATGATAGATGGAAATAGATAGGTATGTTCTATGTAGGGACTCCGACGTGTAGGCCTGATGGCTTCTTGTTCCTCTTATGTACTTATGTCCTATGATTATATTAAGAAACAGCATGAACAACTCCTTAAACTACCACAAGTCTTATAAAATATTCAAGACCCTTTTAGCCTTCCCCTGATCCTAGAGCCTTTGAGAAAATGTTGCTTTCATAACACTTGCTGGCATTTCATTTTTGTCGTGCCTGGGACCTTCACGACCCTTCCTGGTGATCCTCGTCCCCTTCTCTGTTCCCTTCCCTCCCTGATCCCTTACGGCGGTGTTTTGTTAAGGCAACCGTTGTGACCTTAAATCGACCCACCTGGATATTTTTCACCGTTACTCCTCTTTACCTCACCTTCGTCCCCCGCTTCCACTACCACTATGCCAAACAAAGGGAGGAAAGAGAGAAGGAGGAAAAGGGAGTGGCCGGGGTGTAAGGGAAGGTGATAGATTAGTAAAATGTAAAACGTGAAGGTGTAAGGGTGAAGGGGTGAAGGTGTAAAGGAAGGTGGAGGTGTGAGGGAGGGAGGGAAAGAGAGATGGTTCAACACGTGCTCCAGGTAAACTTTGGCCAATAATCAATAAGAAACGATTAATAGGTTGAATTGTGGCTCTTTGTCCTCTGGTCTGCCCTGTCCGGGCGTGTCACATACACACACACACACACACACACACACACACACACACACACACACACACACATACACACACACACACACACACACACACACACACACACACACACACACACACATACACACACACACACACACACACACACACACACACACACACACACACACACACACGAGCGACATTTGAGATCTTGTGGTATTGTGGTGGCGGTCTTTTTGTGTGCATTTTTGTTGTTGGTTTTGGTTGTGTTGTTGGTGGTGGTGTTCCTATTTTTCCTTCTCTCTCTCTTCTTTATCTCGTGTTCTCGTCCCAGATCTCGTGTCCCAGTGTAGCGTTCTCGAGTTCAGGGACTCCCAAACTTCCCGGTCTCGTTTTGTGGTCTTATTTTGAAGTTTCGCGGTACAATTAAGATAAAATTTAAAGGATAATCGTCCAGTCAGTCAGGTTTCGTTCCCGGTCCCGGAAAGGCAGGGAACGAGTGAAAGGCACCCCACATTACGATAAATCTTGAACGCATCGCTGCAATTCCGTGTTTTATCTTCCCTCTGGTGTAATTTATTGCCACCGCTACCGACCGCGGTGTGCGTCAGCCTGGTATTAGTTTGCATGCCAGCTGAGTGACGTGAATGAGTGTCACTGTTAGGTGTGGTGAATGAATTATCTACCAACCTATCTACATAACTATCCTTATATCTACGTATGTATTTATCTATTTATCTATTTATCCATGTATATATCTATGTATCTAAGTAGTGTACCTAGCTGTCTACGTAGTATAGGATATGAGTGTCACTGTTAGATATGGTAAATGAATTATCTATGAGCCTATCTATTCAAATAACTTTCTTTGTATCTATGTATTTATCTATGTATCTATCTACATATCTGAGTAGTGTGTCTAGCTGTCTACGCTGTGTGAGGCTCTGCACTGAAAGGGATGGAATGATATGTGTTTTCTTCTTCTTTAGCAATGGTGCTCTTTTTTTCTCTCTCGTAACAGCTTCTACTCCTTTAATCTTCTCTCTCTCTCTCTCTCTCTCTCTCTCTCTCTCTCTCTCTCTCTCTCTCTCTCTCTCTCTCTCTCTCTAGACACACACACACACACACACACACACACACACACACACACACACACACACACACACACACAATCTCTCCTTCATTCATCATAGTGTCTCTCTCATGATATCATTCCATTTCCCTGGCGCTTCTGCTTCCATCTGGTGTGCATTTCCTCATTACAAATTCTTTCTTCACATTGCCACCAAGACCAGCTGATGCACCTCCACCTCCTCCTCCTCCTCCTCCTCCTCCTCCTCCTCCTCTGCAGTCCTTCCCAGAACCTCTCTCCGGTAATTGAATGCACAAAATGATTCCAGATTCCTGCAAGCCCAGACGAAAACACTTCCCCTGAGACAAAACAAATCGGCGCCTCCTCCATCAGGCACAATTGTCGTAGCACTGCAGGCAACACCGGGGGATTCAAGAAGCATTACAAGGCGAAGGAACGTAATCTCAAAATTTTTTCTTCAATCTTTTAATTACTTAACAAGCTTGGTTCGAATTGATTGAGGTTTCCTAGGACCGTGATCTCAATTTTTTTTCGTTTTCAAATATTTACCTTTTTTTTTTTTTTTTAACAAGCTCTGCGAGTGGTTTCGTGGTTAGAGTGATAGTTTAACAAGTACTCTACACTATCAGCAGGGAAAATGAAATTGAAAAACTTGACTAGTCATCTCCGTGGCCTTGCAAACAGTCCTGTGAGATTTTGATAGACTGTTGGCAATAGTTACAATACTCTTGGGGGTTTTACATTTCATACAATACACCGCATCAATTTCCATGTACATTGAGCAAAACCTCTTATATGCAAAGCGTTTATGGGTACAAGCCTTAATAGCAAAGCGTTATAACAGGACCAGCGCCAGAAATACAGCACGTTATCACACGGGACTGAGCAAAGACCGACCGTATTCAGAAAGGTTCGTGGTGAGTACCTACAATTGATTCTTTAGTGCAGTGCAAGGCGGACACAAAAATACTTGGTTGTCTGGAGGATACTCGTGGAGATGCAAGCCACAACAAGCTATAAGAAATTTTACTGTTAAGTTTTTAGTACAGGAATCAGTTTTATGAAGCTTTTGAGAGGACACAGGTGGCATTACTATCTGTAGTCCCTCTTCCCAGCTGGTGGCTCTCACTCATAACTACGTGGAACCAACACTCCTGGGCAGCCTTCTGTGCCACGCTGTGATGTGATCAACGACCCGTAAACAAACCCTGAAGGAGGCGACAAAAGGACAGATGCGGCCAGCTCCAGACGCGTGACGGACTGACATGTTTCCATCTATATGCTGCTCACCACCGGTGCCACACGTCTGCTCCCTCACCGCAGCGGCACTAATCACCACTCACCCCTATCGTGACAAACCACACACAATTGTCATTACCTTTTGACAGAGCGCGGAATTCCGGAACATAGGCATTCACACACACACGTGTCCACCTACACACACACACACACACACACACACACACACACACACACACACACACAACAAAGGTGCAGAACAATCCGGCACGTCCACCGCAGGCCTTCAGTCGACAAAACGCGGCACACTGTTAAAAGCACAGCCTGCGTGGGAATCACAGTCACGCCACACTCGACCCGGCGCGACACAACACTGCACGCGATTCTTTGCTGCACCAGGAGATTCTTATTAACGTAAAAAGGAAAGCTGCCGTGTTACTGATGACTAAAACTGCACCGGTGACACACACACAACTCAGAATTCAAAAGCGCAGCAAATTTACCGAACTGTCAACCAAACAAAGCGTCCAAATAACGTGTTAATTATGCGAGAATGATATGAACGCGTGACAAGCCGTGCACGTGATTATGTGGCGGCTCCAGGACCAGAAAAATAACAAATAAAACAAATAAAATACCTAAGTGACAATAAGAACAATAATGAATACAAGCAAAATACAGCAAGAAGTTTTAGCAAGTATACCCACAACTTAATTTCACAGGCAGCAGTTAATGTGTTCGGAAAAACAACTTACTGATACGAGACTACAGGAAGGTTTGTGGCGGCCCCGCGTGACCTAGGCTGTCTGGTACAGTCTGGGACCAGCGCCACGTGTCATCTGTCAGTCCTGCTCGCGAGGCCTTGAATAGCAACACCTCACATGTTAAGTGAAAACGATGCTCAGAAAAATAAACAATTCCACAGACCCTTACAGAAAAGCCAGGCTGGGCAGAGGAGTGGTCGCCTGTAAAACTATTAATTGCAGAGAACTGTAAATGGTTAGCACACGTGGTGTCCTCGGGCGGCGTTTCAAAGCCTGCCCAATAAAAATGTGCAGTAAAAAATAACGTTAGCATGAAATACGTACAGCTGACGGCATTAAAAGTATTGCAAACTTTTCTATATGTTTAAAAAAAACAAAAGTAAAAATACATATATGTTGTACACGTGGTGCATAAAAGTGGAGACTTATTTGTAACTAAAATTATTCCTTTGATGCACAAGAAGCACTCACCACGGCCATTATACTCCTGCATGCTGCATCCGTCCCTCAACCCACGCTCCTTGAACATAGAGCCAGCCTCTGGGAACACCACACTTGCAGGAATAAGAGGCACAAAAGTAATTCAAGTGACAAACAAAACGTCTCCGAGACTTCCTTCTGGCTAGGCGTCGTGTCATCTCACGTTGACGGGCAGTCCTCTCCAAGATTACGAACGTACCTCTCCAGTTATAGCAATATTAACCAGCAGTGCAACTAGCGACCGAAATCTTCATTCAATGCAGATGTCGGCAGCAAAGTACTGAAATGCTATAAGCTGACAAACTTCACCTCGATATTTCTAAACCGACATCAAAGCGGCTCTGAACTGTAAGCAATACTTGGATTTATAGGAAGAAACTTCGTATAATAGATGTGGGAAGCAACCCTGTCACCATACACCTGGCCTGTGAGGCAACACCTTCAGGAACTGCTGCATTTTTTTATTCGTCCACTACGCGAATATCGAATATCGAAAGACCACATTGAGAGTTAAGAGACACACGTGTGGCTGGGGTAGGCTGCACACTACAATCACACACGCTAATATTATCTATTTTTAATTTCTAATTAAGATTTCTTCTCCTGCTCAGAAAATAAAGCCACAGCCTCTCACTCCTTTATTCGTTGTATTCCCTCCTTTCTTCTCTCTTCTTCAAATCCCTTTCTCTCTACTCTCTATCACGTTCTTTTCTTTCATTCCCCTTCTTTCGTCTGCGCTCCCTTCCCATCCTCTCTTCTCTTACTGGAAGAAGTCAAACGAGAAAACAACCTCGGCAAAACATAATAGTTCATTTTAAAATAACTAAAAATACATTTCAGAGACAATATCAATTACTTCCCTCGAGAGACTAACAAATTTTCTTTCCTTCTGCCATACCAAGTTACCCTCCCAAAGCAGTGTTTCCTCCCTCTCCCCGCCGCCAGGTTGCCGCGGTGGAGGTGAGAGGCGGAGGAATCTTACTTTCCCCTCCTGTTTTCATGCCACTATTGAAGATCTGAATACGACAGTAGTTTAATAAGGTGGTAACCTCGTTATGAGGCACTTGGCTCTCTGTTCCCGGCACTCCAGTCTTCCTCCTCATCCTTCTCCTCCTCCTTCCCGGATGCCTCAGCTCTTCCCGCCTCGCTCTCAAGATTCATGATCGAAAATGTACCACATGACTCGGGTGCCAGCTTCAGAATGTGTCTGGTGCCCGAGTAGGATTCCTCGCTGCGTGCCTGCCTGCCTGCTTGTCTGCCTGTTTGTCTGTCTGCCTGCCTGCCTGCCTGTCTGTCTGCTTTGTCTGTCTGTCTGTCTGTCTGTTGTCTGTCTCATGTTAAGACGGCCGGGTAAAGACTCACAGAATAAATGCAGGATAGAAAGTAACAGTAATTAGCAAATGGCAGCAAAGTACACATGAAATGATCATTTGTTTGAAAGTTTACGTGTTAAACCTCCAGGAATAATCTGGTTTGTGAGACGTGTGGGGTGTGGGAATGTTAGTACGCTACTGAGCACAGAATGAGTACTAAGTTTATATTTAAGTGTTTGCCAAGTCTGAGTACATTATTTGTTATATAAATAAAAAAAAAATCACCTCTATCTTGTAATGCCATCCAGGAATAGACGGATTGATTTTTTAATTTTTTTAACGCCTCAAGAAGGAGGTCACGTGACGCCGTCCTCCAGGAACCTCGACAAGCCTGAGGGCGTGGTGGTGAAATGCTGAAGGAATAAAACCCTTCCACCGCTCTGCTATCCTGCTGCACACACACACACACACACACACACACACTCCTCGCTAACAACATAATGGCTCGCGTCTTCAGAACCCTCGCGAAAACCACACCACCTATTATTGCTCCTAATTGCTGTTGGCCAAGTTCCAGCGGTGCCTGCTCGGGGCGGGCGGCGGACGGCTGGGCGCGGCTGCTGCCTGAGCGACTGTACAGGCCAAGCACCATCGTCAACATCACTATCATTATCATCATCAGGCGGCAAGACAGAAGGCCTCCCAAGTGATAAAATATCGTATAATGAATTCTGCACTGGCGCGGCGCGGCGGCCCAAGGAGGGGAAGTATTAATATCCAGGCAGGCAAGGATTGTTATTAAGGCGAGCAGGTGCTAGGTGTTTGTGTGTGTGTGTGTGTGTGTGTGTGTGTGTGTGTGTGTGTGTGTGTGTGTGTGTGTGTGTGTGTGTGTGTGTGTGTGGCGCCAGTACGCACGCGCACACGCACACAAATATCGCCAATAAAGGGTTTTAATTTCTCAAAGGTGTATGGATTTCTTATGCGGAACAACATCATTCTTGTGATAATTTAGGTGTACCGGAGGAGAGGTGCGGTGCGGCCATCACCTGCTGCCTGCGACACTCGTGAAGGGAAGGAAACTTGGGATGGAGCATGCCAGAAAGGAGTAAGGCAAAGATAAAGAGGAGGAGCCACAAGCCAGACTGCCATCAGCTACAGTGCTCGCCTCAAGTCTCCTTCTGGGTGAAGTTGTTTCCACCAAGAGGTTAAATTGTACCGGGCGCTGCAGTCTGATAGTGGAGTTCATTGGCGGTTCCCGAGTCCCAAGCAGATTGCCGGGAATAGACGTGGGCGAGTGGCCAAGCAATCCGGCGCAAGGATGGCTCGGAAAGATGACGTGGGCTAAAGGGCAGGAGGTGAAGGTACGAGGGAGTCAATTATTCCCTTCCAGTGATGACTCCATGGTAAGATTACGCATTCTTTCCTGTGCCGAGGAACGAAAAGACGAGAAGAAAACTATTCCTGAATTGGGGTGACAAGAGGATTAGAAAGAGAAGAGGACTGCAAGAGCGTGAGACCCTAAGTGGCTGAGTGAGTCTGAGAAGATTACAAAAAAGGAGATTGTGTACCCAGAGATGAGAGAGAGAGAGAGAGAGAGAGAGAGAGAGAGAGAGAGAGAGAGAGAGAGAGAGAGAGAGAGAGAGAGAGAGAGAGAGCTCGTATGCCCCCCTCCTGCCTCTCCCCGCCTCTGCTTCACGACTTGTTCCTTCATTCTATGTGTTCATTCTTTATTCATCGTGGGTTATAAAAGCACAGATGATCCTATGTCTTCCTTCTTTATCTGCGCCCAAAAGGAGTCTGGTCTAGGAATACGAGCTGTTATAAGATGCAGAGGAAGTATAGATATCATATGTAATAAATGCAAAAATGATCAACTCTTTCCTTTTTCATCTGTGCACTAAGGAAGTCACACAGAAACCGATAGAAATCATAAGCTGTTTGTGTTCGCTGCCTGCTCAGCAATCTTTCGCCTCACTAGTCCTCAGATTACAAAACCTCATGAATCTCCCTCTAAACCCTCACTCATACACTGCGGCTGATCACACACAACCTCGTAATGGCAAAGAGATATGCTACAGTTGTTTCCTCGTTTGTTTTCTTCGTGATTTGTCTCCTCGTACATTTCAACATTCCCTAACTCAGACCCAGCAAAATAACGCATGATAAACCTCTCCCCATGAAAAAGTTATAATCCTGCTTTCGTTTTCTCCGTGATGAGTAAGCACGTTTGCGTTTCCAAGGAGGAAGCAATGAATATTCTCTTTTAAGTCTCATGAAATTGCCATCCTCGCAAATATTTCCTGCTAAGCCTCGCACTGCGCCCACGCCCGCCACGCCGCCCACATCAGCGCCGCCAGCAGCCTTCCCCCTCCTGCAGTGGGCGGGAGCAGCTCACCATTATCTCGTCTTTTCTTCATACTTTTGAACAAACTGTAGATTGAGGGTTCTCTCTCTCTCTCTCTCTCTCTCTCTCTCTCTCTCTCTCTCTCTCTCTCTCTCTCTCTCTCTCTCTCTCTCTCTCTCTCTCTCTCTCTCTCTTTTCACCACGGTCTTGAGAATTACGGGCTGGACTCTCGTGGCCACTAACTATTGATATGGCTGAGGCTTTTTGCACACAACACACCCAAACCTTTTGCTCACGGAGGACTGCAACTGCTCGTCCATCTGTGTGTGTATGTGTGTGTGTGTGTGTGTGTGTGTGTGTGTGTGTGTGTGTGTGTGTGTGTGTGTGTGTGTGTGTGTTTGTCCTCTCTCACTCTCGTTTTATCTCTTATCCTTATCTCTTATCGTTTCTCCTCATGCTCCCCTGGCAGTGTGACTTTGTCATTGAGCAAGCGGTGACAGCAACGGGCAGACGATACAGAGGGCAAACAGTGCTCACATCGCCCAGCATAGAAGACATCGTATAGATAAGCCTTGATCTGCAACCGGCAAGTGCCATACCTAACCCAACGCTCCCTCTCACGCAACACACACCCTTCCAGCACCTCCACAGCGGGTCGAGGCAGCGAGCAGAGGCAGGAAGCACAGTCCCATCACCGACTTAAGTATGCAGAAGGTGGCTGGTGACGGAAATGATCGTGATGGAAGGTCTGAAAATGTTTAACGACTTACGTAATGGATATGAATAAAGTTTCTTCTCCCCGTAATGGTGTGCAGGAGGGAAAGGAAAGGAAAGGAAGGAGCAGAGGTTAGAAAAGTGTTGGAACTTGGAATAGGAGGGGGTGGAGGGTGCCATGTAGCGGGAAAGTGCAAGCAGAGGCAGGTAAAAAAAAAAAAAAAAGCAAGGCAGGCTGAGGGGGAGGTGAAGTGTGGCGGCTCTTAGCTCTCATCCTTGTTTTGGGTGTTTCTTCCCAGTACTCTCATGAACTTATATACTTTTCCCCTTTATCTTTACCCCTTCTGGTCTACTAATTCTTGTTTTCCCTCCTCCTCTCCTCCGTTAAGATAAGAGTGCTCCCTACTATCTTCGCTATCTTTGACCGCCAGCTGCCTTGTCTTACCACTCCGCACTGTCTGCTTTCTACACTACCGTTCCACCGCACTTCCACTCCTCGTCTCTGCTCCACCCTCTCTGCTTTCCACACTGCCTGACGTACTCACTGCTTACAGCTTCTCTACATCCTACTTATCCTTTTCTCTATTTCCTTATACCTTTCCTTTACTTTGCTTTTTCTCTCCTTCCACCTCCACCACCACCACCACCACCACTTGTTCCTGTCCTTCCTTTCCTTCAAATAGCTTTTTCCATTATTTTCTCACAGATTCTCTTTGGTATTCTCTGCCTACACCTTGCTTACCCTGTTTTCTACCTCCTCCTTGCCTCTCTGCTTTATTCTTCACCACCATTATCTCCACCAGCCTCTACACTACTTATCTCTAACCTCTTACATCAAACACCCTGTCTTTACCATGTTTGTTTGCTTCCAATACCCCAATGTCCCCCTCTCTTTCATCCCTGCCTCAGTAATGCCCTCCTCTATCCTACGTCTCCCATTCCCTCCTTCCCTTCCTTCTACATTCATCCCGTCGCCTCCTCACACCTGCCTCATCTCACCGCCTCCGCACACCTGTCTCTCCTCCCATCCCTTGCACACACAGATGAAGACGTGTCTCCGATTGCACAGTAAACACGGAAATCCCACTAATGCCACTCAAAAATGGTGACAAAGTGGAGGAGTGAAGAATAGTGTAAAAAAGATTATTAACAATTTCTATCACGTTCGTCACTGGTGTTTCTAAGTTACCTTTTGATAGATAGCTACTAATAATTTTTTTTTTTTACAGTTAGGAAATTACAGTATGTCATTTATTACTTTATTCGGTCTAGATGATTTTACAGAGGAAACATAAAAACCATAAGAGCCAAACGGTTTGAACTATTCCGAGTCAATCCTTTAGCTGTCACTGCTTTTGAGAATTAATGGTCTCAACTTACACCGCCAGGCTATTTCATCAAGCCTGAGCAGTCATAGCGGCCGGAAGGTTAATTAGTGAGAAGAGGCGGTGTGTCGTTATGTCGTCTCATCCTCACCATTCTGTGCTTCGTTCATCCAGACAAGGCTCCATCCTGGCTGCTTGAACCCCTTCCGACTCGCCACCGTCTCTCTGTCTGTCCCTCTCGTCCCTGCATGTCTGTCTGTCTGTCTATTTGCCTCTCTCTCTCTCTCTCTCTCTCTCTCTCTCTCTCTCTCTCTCTCTCGTGTCTGTTCATGTCTGCACCTGAAGTCCCTGCTCGCCTGTCTGTCTGCCTGTCTGCCTGTTCACCTGCCTCTCCCTCGTGTCTGTTCATGTTTGCCCCTCCTGTGCCTGTCCGCCTGCTTGCCTACCTGCCCGCCTCTCTCCAGCATGTCCGCCCCCTCTCACTTGTTCATGGTGCCGTAGCCTTCAGGAAAAACTACTCATGGTGGTAAGGAACTCAAAGGGGGAAAAAAGTGGAGTGGAAAAATTTATGTGAACTTTTGAATCAGACTGGTGAAAAAAAAAAAAAATAAAAGGAATGGAGAAAGAAAAGTGTTATGGGAAGGGAAGGGAATGGAGGAGAGAAGAGTCATTCTTTTAAATTTTTTTTTTCTTTTTCTTTTTGTGGATGAGTAGGGGTGTGTGGAGAAAAAGGATGCCAGAACCATCTCCCCCTCCACACACACACACACACACACAAACACACACACACACACACATAAACACTTCATTATGCTGTACAGTTCTGTTCCCCAAATTAAACGAGGAATATAGGTCCGTTAAAGTCAGTACAAAGTAGAGTGACAAACATATATTACAAGGGCTACGAAATATTCCTTTGAGAGAAAATCAAAGCTTTTAGAGGCGTGGATTACGAGGAAATCTGACATAAAGGCATAACGGGATGATATAACCAGAATCATCAGCTTCAAAAATCAGGACAGCCGAAGTAACAGGATTAAGCCTCATACCTAAAATAAAAAAAAAAAAATATGAAGAAGCTGGTCCAAAAATAGGAAGGTATGATGGCTGGAATATACTCAGCAATCAGATTATTAGTACCGAGTCAACAGAGAGCTTTAAGAGATTAGATAAATTTGTGGATAGGAATGATGGGTGGTACGTAGGTATATTTCACACAGAGACAGTCATATGTAGGCTTGCTGGCTTCTCGCGGGTTCCCTTACGTCCCTGCCTTCACATCTTCCTTCACACGACAGTCAGCGCGTCACCCACCTTGGCACCGAGACAAAAGACGGACTGCCGGATTTCTTCAGCACACAGGGAAGGTCGAGGAATTACTTGTGATGCTGTTTACTCTAGTGGGACTATCTATCTCTCCGCTGATGAGGTGCGGGACGGATCAACATGTTTTGTTTGTACGGCGGAAGAAGCAAGACGAGGAGGGCGAGGAAGAGGGAAGGGGAGAATGGAGATGGGACGTAATGGCAGGCGGCGGAATAGGAGAGCATGTGGTGAGGCGAGGCAATACAGACAAAACAGAGCCTCGTGGTGGTGAGGCGAGGCAATACAGACAAAACAGAGCCTCGTGGTGGTGAGGCGAGGCAATACAGACAAAACAGAGCCTCGTGGTGGTGAGGCGAGGCAATACAGACAAAACAGAGCCTCGTGGTGGTGAGGCGAGGCAATACAGACAAAACAGAGCCTCGTGCACTTCAGGAAACTTCATGGCAGCAGCAAAAGCGAGACTGACTTGTGTGGGTCGCTGTGGAAAAAACAAAAAAAAAACAATGATACGTGTATGGGAGGAAACCTGTTTGCTGGTTTCTGTTTTGAGGTTAAAACATTCGCCCACTATTCTCTCTCTCTCTCTCTCTCTCTCTCTCTCTCTCTCTCTCTCTCTCTCTCTCTCTCTCTCTGAAATTTGTGACCTTAAATCCCAAGAGGAAGTGGAAATAAGAAATAAAAGATCGAGTGGAAAGAGAAACAGATATGTGTGTGTGTGTGTGTGTGTGTGTGTGTGTGTGTGTGTGTGTGTGTGTGTGTGTGTGTGTGTGTGTGTGTGTGTGTATATATATATATATATATATATATATATATATATATATATATATATAGAGAGAGAGAGAGAGAGAGAGAGAGAGAGAGAGAGAGAGAGAGAGAGAGAGAGAGAGAGAGAGAGAGAGAGAGATAACTAGACAATCGTACCGACGAAAATCCCATAGCAAACTTGCAACTGTCGGTGAGGAAAAAAAGAAAAATTTCTTAACTTTTCTAAACAGATTTCCGTCTCCTCTTGACAACCTGCGATAGGGAACAGCACCGACGGCACTGTGCTCAGAGGCCTGCCCAGCCCCGGGCTGGCTGGGGGGCGGGGAGGGCAGAGGGCCGCAGTGAAGAGGTCACAGGAACGTGGGATGGAGGTTACAGGGAAGAAAGAAGCGAGGAGGAAGGTTACAGGATTGGGGAAGGTTGTCTGGTGTCCGGGGCCGTGCGTGGGCTGTCGTGGCCGAGTGTGTGCGAAGCAACGCGCATTTGCAGCAGACGTCCTCAGGCGCTGGATCAGACATGAAATCCTGGAGGCGCCTGGAGGCCGCGGCGGAGAACACAGCACTGCAGGAGCAACAAAGGGGGACGGGGGCGTCCGTAAAAAGGCTACGAGCACGGGAAGAAACACGAGCAGGAATAAAAATGACGAGGTCGTGAATGACATGCAGCGGAAAATACATCTGAAGATGAGGAGCATTTCGCATAAAAGGTAACGAAGGCGTGAGGCGGGGCGGCAAGATGAGGGCGAAGAAATAGGCAACACTGTGTGAGCGGGAGAGAGCGGGGAGAGGTGATGCAATAGTGTGGGCGGGAATGACAGGGAGGGTGGAAGAGAGAGAGAGGGAGGGAGGGAGGGAGGGAGTGAGGGAGGGAAAGAGGGAGGGAGGGAGTGAGGGAGGGAGGGAGGGAGGGTGAGAGTAGGCGTGGCAGTGCAGCAGACACCTCCAGACACTACACGCCCTGCAGGTGAGGCCTGAGCCAGCGCTGCCACCCCTGTGTGGGTGGTGCCTGCTTCCCTGCGTGTCGCACGTCAGGGCAGCCTGCCAGCGCGGGGCAGCGCTGGTTAGTGGCCACGCACACAGGGAGCACTGCCTGGCAGCACCCCAGGACCAGGCTACCCGCAGGGGAGGCCGATGTGAGGTTGTATGGCTCCCTCTCACTACTGGGGATGGAGTGACGCCGGTGTGCAAACCATCGTGGACGACCTTGCATGGTTGTGAAAACATTACTTGTTATCATTTCTACTTTGTTTGTTTACATATCTATTTCAGAACGCATGCTTGAGTTCCAGCGTATTGCGGGCTGGTGGATGAGCGGCCCGTCCGGGAGTCTCAGGGGGCGTGGCTGCCCGCCACCACGTGCGGGCTGACGGGCAGCCGCGGCACTCCCGCCGCACACGCACACACACACATACACACACACACACACACACACACGGAATGGAGGGGACTGTCGGTCGGCACACGCACACTTGTCATTCTGTGCTTCGAGCTGAACTTTTTTTTATTTTTTAAATGATGTGCATGAATAATTAATATTACCAATATGTCAATGGTAAAAAAAAAAAAAAAGTAAACTAAACGTTGACTGTCGCTGTGCCCAACACACTGAAATGACTTGTCACTTCCATACACGGCACCAAGCGAGCCAACCCTTACAGGATTACAGCAAATAATAATGATACTGATAAGAAATAATGCATTGATATAGGTATCACACTGTAAAAAAGACAGAGATATAGAGGAACTATGGCACACACTATAGGGAATGAATAGTGTGTGTGTGTGTGTGTGTGTGTGTGTGTGTGTGTGTGTATGTGTGTGCGCGCTCCACAAACCGCACCTGAGACACAGAGGGGAGTCATTCCCTGCTGACCACCTCCTGACCAGGCTTCCCTATACACACCACCACCGCCACCACACATGGCACACTCAGCACGCCTCCCAGCCCTGGGTTGCGCCAGCCCAGCAAGGGAGGCGCTGCAGGGCCTGATGGCGGCGAGGCGGAATTGGGAGATTCGTAAAATTACCAGATAACTCACAGGGGCAAACTTATTTCCACAACAGAACTTCTCTTTCCTATTATTCTTTTCGAGACAAAGACGCTAACGCCTCCCCGTGCCGCGCCTTCTCTGCTCGCTTTTGGACAACCAGTTTTATTTCCATACAAATGAAGGGAACCCCGGTGCCCCAGAGGAACCTCCCGAAGGACAAGATCAATTTCAATTACAGGGAGTCATGTAAGCCCTGGGTAAGCCACTCAGGCTGCGGGGGAGGCACCAAGACAAAAGGTTTTAGTTTGTTTCCACTTTAAGAGGCGAGGTGATGAAAAAGGCAGACGCGTTTCGGAAAAAGAAAAAAAAAAAAGGGAATGTGCACGGGAGGAATGGATGGCGGAGCGACGCAGGGAGTGGGCGCCCGGCACACTTGTGTCACTAAACGTCTGAGGTAATGACTTTAGGAATAGGAGTACACCAACTGTTTTAGGAGCGGCAACTAAGCTGTGTTTTCTTCTTTTTTTTTTTTTTTTAGAAGTACCTCTTTTACTCTGCCATTGGTCAGCCTTCTTCACACACACACACACACACACACACACACACACACACACACACACACACTCAAATGCAGATATTAATTAATACAAGAACTTGGTCAGCGTCCTTGATACATAAAAATATAACATCAATAAAATATAATAATAATAATAATGATAACAATAATCATAATAATAATAATAATAATAATAATAATAATAATAATAATAATAATAATAATAATAATAATAATAATAATAATAATAATGCTAATAATAATAATAATAAGACACAAACACAGTAAGACAGACACAGACAAAACCATACAGACACAGAGACATTCAACCACACAGAAAGACGAAAATGAGACGCTTCGCTTTACTCGTATAGTTGTGAAGCTTCTGAGGGGCGTTGCTTGAAGATAATAGAGAACAGAGGTGTGACAATAACAGTAGATGGAGCGCAGAGTTTGATTAAGGTCTCCAGTGTGGGTAGGTGATACAGCCTTATGGGACGCCTTCACTAATAAATATGGAAGGAACAGGAGAGGCACGGCAGATACAAAATTGCCTGGGGAAATTGGAATTGAATTAACAAAGAGAGGATGCATGCAAGTGAATGGTTCTCCACTAAGAACTCCTGCCATGTATTACTCTACCTATGTGTATATTTTCCACCCTAAAAGGAGAGGAATTGGAAATCGTTGAATACACACGACACCAAGCATGTCCTCTGTTGTCACCTCTTGTAAAGGTAGTGTAGGGGTGGAAATCTGTTCCTTCCCTGGCTGGAGAAAAGGAAGGGCGTGTTCACTATGCTATAAATTTCACAAGAGTTTCATCTGCAAGCGAGCTACAGATGACACAAAATACGTCCTCTGTTGTTACTTGTTATATGAGAAGAGTTTTGTTCCTTTCCTAGTTGGAGAAAATGTAGTACTTATTTGTCATACAATACTATGAATTTCCTGAGAGCTTCACTGGTAGGGGAGGTTTACAGGACACAAAACCTGTCGCCTGTCATTTCTTTCAAAGCTAGCAATATATTCCCTCCCTGGTTTGAGGAGCAGAAAGCAAATGTTTATTATAATATTAGTGCCCTGATTTGCACGGGTGGAATAGGCAGGGAAGTCGAGGAAATGGATCATAACAGAGGTGCACAATCCTGTCTGCTGGCACACTTGTGAAACTTTCATCTGCAGTTGAGTAACAGACCACACTCATGCTCGCTGCCTGACCGTTCTCGTCATTAGTCCTTCCACTGTAAGAGTAAAAATTTTGTTCTCATAGTCGTGTACAGCTTCTCAGTCACTTTTCTTTTTTTGCGTCAATCTCTTTAATACTTTTGTAGCTTGGGAAACACAGAATTAAACTCTTATTCTCTCTTTTTTCTGCGTCCATGCTAACTATTTCTGCACAGCGCTGTCAATGTTAATAAAGACCAGAGCAGTAAAGGAATCAAATCCTCTGATGTGCTGAGAACCTGTCACTCATTTATCAACAGATGAGAGGACTTGCTTGCACCGGTGAAGGAAAATTAAGCACAGTGGAAGTGAGAACGGCAGGATAGTCTACGTGCTTCTGACCAGGACTGCACGACGGACGACCGCATGGAAGGAAATTACTAGTTTTGTGGCGGTGAGTTATGGTGCGGGAGTAGAGTGGCGCCAAGTCCCCTGAGAGAGATTCAAAGGATTACCGAGGGAAGTACATAAGAACATAAGAACATAAGAAATAAGGGAAGCTGCAAGAAGCGACCAGGCTTACACGTGGCAGTCCCTGTATGAAACACTCCTACCTATTTCCACCTATCATCCCCATCCATAAACTTGTCTAATCTTCTCTTAAAGCTCTCTAGTGTCCTAGCACTAACTACATGATTACTGAGTCCGTTCCACTCATCTACCACTCTATTCGAGAACCAATTTTTTCCTATCTCCTTCCTAAACCTAAATTTTTCAAGCTTGAACCCGTTATTTCTTGTTCTACCCTGGTTGCAGCTGGCGTGGTATTGTGGCTCAGGAGGAGACTTAGAGGCTAGGGACACGAATGTGTGTGTGTGTGTGTGTGTGTGTGTGTGTGTGTGTGTGTGTGTGTGTGTGTGTGTGTGTGTGTTCCATCTATTTTTTCTCATTACTTAGTGTACCTTAAGAAAGAACAAACCCGTAAGGAGCGCCACTGTCTGTTCTTTGTGGTCTTAAAAAAATATATATAAATAAACAGAATAAAAAATAAACAAAAATTTTCCTTTGTCTTGAGAGTCAAAGTTAAAGTTTTCTCATTACAGTGCAATGCTAAACAGACGGCAGAGGCTCGTGCGTGAAGGCAGGGAGACAACGGGTGACAAAATTACAAGAGGTCACGGATGAGGTAAATACTTCAGCGTTCTTTGGCGCCGCACACCAAAGATATCAAGTGACATTCTTTAATATAATAATGAAAAGATAAAATAAGACAAGACAGTATAGAAAAAAAAACGAAAAAGAAAAGAAAATACAACACATATACAACCATTATATATAACCATTATATATATATATATATATATATATATATATATATATATATATATATATATATATATATATATATATATATATATATATATATATATATATATATATATATATATATATATATATATATATATATATATATATATATATATATATATATATATATATATATATATATATATATATATATATATATATATATATATATATATATATATATATATATATATATATATATATATATATATATATATATATATATATATATATATATATATATATATATATATATATATATATATATATATATATATATATATATATATATATATATATTATATATATAACTGTCTTCTTGTTTGTGCTTCAAAAATTTCTAATACACAACAGACCCGTCGCCCCGCCGTCCTACCGCTGCACCAAGGAAGCTGGAGTGTCTTCATCTTCTTCGCGGTGTACACACATGAAGCTGGCTAGGAGCAGTAGAATTCACGGCGCCGCCCCTTCTATTCCTTGCAGGGTGCAGCGCCGTGAGTCATAAACAAGGTTGAGTCAACGAGGCTGGAGTGCACACTAATGCCAATATGGAGACTAATGTTCACTGGGCCGACAGCATCCCAGATGCCAGCACACACTCACACACGATAAGGTTATGAACAGAGTTTTGTTCAGCCTTTGTTTTTAACTCACTGTTACATGCACGAGTATTGTGCAATTAGTGGTGTAGAATGGCAGTGCCTTCACTGGTGCCTTTGCTGGGCTCAGGTAATGATCCTTTTAAAGCTTCTGTTCTCACAGGATTAACATTACCATGAAAACTCCGTCTTACCGCTTTCCTTCCGGAAGGTGCTTTTATTTTTTTTTTTAATCATTATAGTTATAAGAAAGACCTTTGTTTCAATTTCTTCTGGATATTTATTTCCCTCAAGATGACGTCACTTGCAGCAGCAGCACCACGCAGCATCGTGACGGCAGCGTGAAGGTGCCGCCCTGTATGGAACTCCACCTGCCACACGCTGATGGTGGCATGACTTGTCTCTCCTCGCATCAAGAGCCTGCCAGGGCACTGCTGGTGGTCTGGCTGCACCTTGCTGTGCATCTCTGTACTTCCTTGGATACCAGCAGGACACAAAATGTTATTTGAATATTGCAAATGCTGATTTCTTACATTTTGTGCTCCTTACCTCCCTCCATTAACATACAGATAATGGATTTTTTTTGCCCTCATATGAATATATTAATGTACATGAAGTTAACTCCAAGTCTTGAACGATGCGCTGAGCTTATGTTTGTATGATGTGGAAAGGACACGGCATCACATCGCGAGGGTCTGCCTGAGGCGCTGGTACAGATCAACGACACGAGTGCGTCCCGGTGTGGCGCGTGAGAAACAAGTTTAATTGCTACTGGGAGAGGTCGGAGTGGGACAGCTGACCAACTCGTATCGTGGTCGGAAAGCTGAGAGGCTGCTGACATTTTAAGAGTATAGTATAGATTTGACCACGGGAGGTGTCCGTCAAGGTATTATGAACGTAAGCAAATAAAGGAAACTGCAAGAAGCCATGAGTCCTACACGTGGCGGTCCCTGCATGAAGCACACCTGGTTATTACATGCGTGACTCCCTGAAAAACATTGTGTCCTACACCAGTTCGGTGCCAACACTCCCACGGCTGCCGCACACTGCCGCTACATATAAACCTCTCTCTCTTCACTGGCTGCAGACATGATGTGATTTAAAATAATTCTTAGGAAATGTTTGTGGGTGTGCGTGAGTGGATGCGTACGTGTGGGCGCCTCGTCTAGGCTACACCGTGTACATTCCGTATATTTCTACATAAAGGCACAAAAAAAAAATTCTAATTGCTTGCTCTTTATCCCTTAATGTAAAGTGACTATGGAGTGCCCAATTTTTACTGCAGTACGCACACTCATAGCCACTATTACTTAGCTTCATGTGCCTCAACTATATTGTAACTTCCTTTTATCTTAGGCCAAGCTTTCACCACAAATGAAAATTATGTTTCCTTTCCCTTCCACGTGAGTTCATGGTATCATTTCCCTTCAGCCAATCTCCCTCCAGCTTAAATTCAACCTCCGCGCCTCACATTCGCCGGTCTTCCTTCCTCCACCATGTGTTCAGCGCGCGACTTTCTCCTCTTCTGCCCTACATTTCAATTCCGATAAATTTCCCCTGGCAAAAGAAATCGACATTAACGAAAATTGTATAGCCATTGGAAAATTATATTATAGTTTAGTATGCCAATATCTGGAGGCAGCCTTTCCTCTCCTCTCCTCTCTCTCTCTCCTTCCTTCCTTCCTTCCTTCCTTCGAACTGACCCTATCACGCTTCCTTTTCTCCTTTACTATACTGTGCTTTTCCCATCCAATGTCCCTCGTGTGTTTCCTCGGGTCTTTTTAACTGATTAATTGCAATACTCCCAACTAGAAGCACAGTGCAAGGTATTCATAAGTCGTAGTAAGGGACATATTCTGAAACACTTCTACACCGCAACTCGACTACTTTCAGAAGGCTCTAGTTGAAGTTACACCGATTATTAAAAGCGTTTATGCAGTTCTAGTGAAAGATTAACAGGGTTTCTACATGATTAACAGGAGAAACACTCGAGAGAACCCGCCTAATAATTTCTGTGGCATTTGAAAATATTCGTGATGAGAAAGAGAAGAGTTTCAGAATTACGGCCTCAGAAGAATGCCAAGCGCCTTTTGAATCTCTACTTACATTTGGGAGAATTTAAACCTACGTTCAAGTAAGCGAGTATCTTATGATCTTTAATTTCCCGGCTACATATCAACGTCCTTCCTGTCTTCCGCCTCGCTGCGAATCACTACCTCTCTTGAATCTTTTTGCCTATGTTTGTTGGTCTCGCATTCCTCAGCGTATTGTTTTGACCTCCTGGTTACATTTCATCGCCTTTCCATTTCTACCTTCGCCAAGTGCACGAGGAAGTGAAAGGGATTTGAAAGAGTATTGTAGTATAGGAGTGAAGCTAGTTGGTATAATGAACTACTGAACTACTATTTACTACTCTATCGTCAACATAAACAGCTGTATGGTCATTGTTTCTCCTTTTTTTTATTTCAAGGGAGGAATAAAGATGAAAAGTCTGATTAAAAAAAATCATATTCAAAGTAGAAAAGTTAACATAAATTTTAGACCACTCACACTCTAGACATGGCAAGTTGAGTGTGTGTGTGTGTGTGTGTGTGTGTGTGTGTGTGTGTCGTGATGATCTAAGGAAAAATCCAGAAATTTCTAAAGAATTGCTTAAGAGTGTTCATGAGTGTGACGATAGCAATAAAAAAATAAAAAAAACTAACAGCGGAAAAAGATCGTAAATAAAGTGTAATCTAAGGCTGCTATTGACTGTGGGGAGGGTTTAGAATTTTAGATGAGGGCCTGAAGGAGTAACCAGCCCCGATGTCCCTGCTTTCCTGCGCACTACTGCCAACAAAAAACTCGAAAAAAAAAAAAAAACGAAAAAAAAGTTTCAGTAAAAATCCAGGCACATTCTCGTATTCCTGGAAAGAAAAAAAGAAAGTGTGTCGTGTTCTATTTACCCAAATCTTGACTTTAAATACGTGTCTTTATTTGGCGCCTGTGTGACTCCATTCAAGGGTAAATTATTCTCCCCTCATTAGCATACTTTAAATTTCCATAATTGTTTCCATCATCAAGGCATCCTTATTCACACAGGAGATACTTCTAAACTGATTTTCTTGGGGTAGTATTCTTAGACGTGTTAAAGTTTCATCAGGGCAATTTTGAAAGGCCACTGCGATGCTTAGACGCGTTTTTCATTTTTTTTTTTCTCTCTCATTTGA
The DNA here is from genome assembly GCF_035594125.1 of Scylla paramamosain. Lineage (NCBI taxonomy): Eukaryota > Metazoa > Arthropoda > Malacostraca > Decapoda > Portunidae > Scylla > Scylla paramamosain. The sequence goes on along the minus strand of NW_026973679.1, from coordinate 957,608 downwards.
TGATTTTGGAACCCTTAAACTATCACTATAATGATGCAGACATCCCTGGAGATGCCCAATATCTTCCACTGGAGTCTGTTAAGTGTAATCTAGATAAGGTTTTCATTA
>NW_026973679.1:907500-952500 GCF_035594125.1 Scylla paramamosain | reverse complement strand
GGGTGATAAGGGGTGTGGTGTCGCAGGGAGGGGTGATGGGGGGGGATGCGGTGTAGCAGAGGATGAAGCTGTGTGACGGGGATGAGAGCAGAGCGAAGCAGAGCGTGGCGAAAGATGGGGGGTGCTATAAACTGGGTGACCTATTGACCTATTTAACTGTGACCTAGTGACCTACCCGGGTGACCTACAGACCTACACACATGACGCACTAACTTACACGACTGACCTATTTACCTAAACATATGACCTTCTGGCTTACACGGGTGACTTGATGACTGACTTAAGCGGGTATTACCTAATGACCTACTAGGTGTGACCTGACTGGTGTCGCCTCATCTGCACACTCCTGGATTAGTGAGCTGTGCCTGGTGACGAGTGTGTGGTGGCCTAGAATAAGTGGTGACCTTCACGACAGCAACTAACTCTATGTGACCTAGACGTGGTGATGTGTGTGTGTGTTGATCCACGCTTCTGTGCTCTACCATCCCTCACTTCCTATTCTCCTTTCTTCACGCCCACAAAACCTCTTCCTCCCACCTCATCTGTGCTTCCAGTCTTCCCTTCCTACCCCACCCCTGGCTGGCTGGCTGGCGCAACACAAGAGGCTAAAGCAGAATCTAATTTGGCGGGAGAGGTGACGCCACACTGTCATCCTTTGCAAGTCTACGTGAATTTCGCAGCCAATATGAACGAAATTCCCTCCTTTCACTCGTGACCCAACCATCGCCCTTTACACAGCCTGCAAAAGCTCTCGCACTGCGCCTTCCGATCAGTCCCTCACCTAATCACTAAGTCAAACACGCTCAGGCCTTCCAAAGCCTATCTATTCCCGGCCGAGGCCACGCGCCGCCACATCCTCCCTCAGCCCAAAACACCCTGACTCAAGCTTGCCAAATCCTATCTCAGCCAGCCAGGACACGCCAGCACGAGGCCGCCCCGCCCACCCAGCCCTCCTACCCTGGAGTAAATGCACATACCAAGTCTCACCACTCGGGTTTCTATCTCCTAAGACCACTCCAGTTGCCCCATCACCCTTGACCACGCCTAGCACACCCAGGCCTCCCCTAGTCATTCCCAATATGTTGCAGTGCACCCAGTTAGCCCCAGCACGCTCCATCACACCCAGGCCTTCCCCAGTCAGCCCCGCCACGTCCCAGCACACTCAGGTCTCCTCCCAGTCAGCCCCAACACGTCCCATCACACATAGGCCTCCCCCAGACACGTCCCCGCCAGCTTTAAGGATTCCAAACCTTCCGCAATCCTCGCTGTTCCATTTCCTTCTCCCGGAGTTTCTCTTTCCCCGCCATTAACAAACTGTCCACACTGACGCTTAAGTACAGGGCTTATTTTTATGTCTGCTTCGACGACCTTAGTGGTGCAGTGCCTGGGACGACTTACTCCCCACCTGATGTATGCCGCACAGGTAGTTAATTAAGTGGTGAGGCGAGGGGAGGAGAGGAAGGAAAGGAGGAAGGAAGGAAGCAGGGCGTAGTGTAGAGGAGAGTGAAGGGAGGGAAGGAGAAAAGGGGACATTGACGTGAGTGATGTGAGGTGCGAGGAGGAAAGGCGAGGGGAAGAAGTGGTGTGTGGAGATAAAAGGAAACATGAGGGTTAGCAGTGATAGGATAGACGGATGGCGGGTGAGGGAAGACAGGGAAAGAGAGACATGGAGGCAGCGCAAGGAAGGAAGGAAGAAGAGAGGGAAGGAGACAGGGAAGGACGGCGGCAGAAACACACAGGAGCAGTTTCAGTAGAGTAAACAACAATAACGACGGACAAAGAAAACAAAAACGGAGAAAGACGAGAGGCAAAAGACAAAATCCTCTACTAGTACTATTTTAAACCACTTTGTGATGTAACACTACTTTCATGATGATCAATCTGGTTCTCATGGACGTTTTTCCCACTGACGGTACATAATCTTGTTAAACTATTCTATCATGAAAACGCCATCAAAGAGGTAACCTCTAAGACTTTTACTGGAGTCCCTTAAAGTTCTAAAGGCGCCGACACATTTAGGAATGCAGCCCTTGAAAACAGCCTGTCAGGACAGAAGGAAGGACAGAGGAGACACACTCAGACGGTACAACTTAAAGCTACCATAGCACTACTGACACAAAGGTTCATAAAGCGTCCCTGTGACTCCGGAATGCCAGAACCCGGCCGGCTGTTCGTGGATGATCGCGATGCAACGGGGAAGCTGCCACGCTAACTAGTGCAATCAGGAGGACGGCGGAGGTAAAGCGAGGAATCAGACCCTGGGATTAAATGGTACTAATGACTGTCCCTGTACGCCACCCTACACACACACACACACACACACACACACACACACACACACACACACACACACACACACACATACACACACACACACACACACACACACACAGGAACAAATGATCAAGCTTCACTTCCCTCCATCAGCGGAACATGACGCCAGATTGTCTTCTTACAGAACGCGACAAAAACCTTCCTCACTGTGTCATGAATTATTTCTGGCAATTTCCCGTAATTTACCTGCGTAACAACTACGTGCAGCATTTAATTAAGACACCAATGGCAGGTATAAGCGTGGGAGGGTCGGGTAGTGCAGCCCCAGACACCCTAACCCCTACCTTCCTCTCCCGCTTCATCCTCCCCTCTCACTTTTCATATCATGTCCTTTGCTTTCCCTCCGGTCTCTCCTGCCTCCCCATTTCAGCTGCTTCCCTCATCCCTTACTGTCTCTCTCCCTGTATCTGTCGCCTCTTCCCCCTCACTCACTGTCTCGTTACCATACACATTCTCCTTCCCTTCACGCAGCTTCATGTCGCCTTCATACACCCTAATGTCACCCTCTGTACACCCTCACACAATATCGTGTCATTTTTTACATTGTGCTGTTCTTCACTTCTGTTCGCCTAGTCACACACACACACACACACACACACACACACACACACACACACACACACACACACACACACACACACACACACACACACACACACACACACACACACACACACACACACACACACCTTTACGTCACTTCAATGCACTCTCATGTCACATACACACCACCATATCATCTTCAAAGATTTCTAATAATTTTCTTTCACTTCTCACCTTCCCAGTTCCGTGGATTCTTAACTCTCACTGTCTCCCACAGTCTCCTCTTTCTTACCTGTAATAAGAGAAGACAAGTGTTAGTCATTACGCCTTTTATAGTAAGAATAGGTAAAAGTAGAAGTTAAACTCAGGAAACACACAAACTTAATGATACTACAGTGATTACAATATTAATAGATACAAGGATGGACATATCAATATAGAAAGAAGAAAAAACGAGAGAGAGAGAGAGAGAGAGAGAGAGAGAGAGAGAGAGAGAGAGAGAGAGAGAGAGAGAGAGAGAGAGAGAGAGAGAGAGAGAGAGAGGAAAAAAAAACATACAAGCCGCTGCTAAAACTCAATTCACTTCAGTCACAAGACATTGCAATATCTATAAAGATGTGGGCGCTGCGAGGCTCCTGAGGGTTAGAGTTAAGAGCATGTGTCCCCTTCTCCATCTCGCCATAGCCGCGAGGGCCGAGCTGCGCCTATACAGGGAAGAGGCGAGGCTGACACACAGATCCCCACTACACGCCTCCAGCAGCACGGCGAGGCGAGGCGACGAGGGAAGGGAGGAGGAGGAAAGGGTGATCTGAAGTGATGGCGTGTGTTGCTTCCCTCTGGATAAAATGGGACCCGTGCGGTTACAATGGTGGTGGTGGTGGTGGTGGTGGTGGTGGTGGAAATGATATTGTGGTGGTGTATGTCTGTATGTGTTGTTGATGTAGTGGTGGTGATTGTGACGTGGTCGTGGTGTGCATATGCCTGTCTGTGGTATTGGTGTGCTGATGATGACAGTAATGATGTGCTGGTGTAGTTATGCCTGTAGTGGTGGTGATGGTACTGGTGATAAGTTGGTGTGGTTATGCCTGTCTGCTATGTAGTATGGCAATGTAGCGGTGGTGATGGTATTGGTGATGAGGTGGTGCGGTTATGCCTGTCTGCGATGTAGCATTTGTCGAGAGCCAGTCACTTGGTACTGGGGTGGATGGTACTCAGGTCACACAGGCGTCAGGTCAGATAATCCTCAAGACAGATCGGCCCGAGTGCAAATAGGCCTGAGGGCGCTTGGTGCTCGAGACACTTGGTACCCGAATTTGGTTCTCAAAATGTATCTAGACTCAGACGTGTGGACTACAGGCTTCTTGAAGGCAGCATGTGGATCCGCACACACTAATATAATGTTCACTAACCCATCCACTCACATCCACCCACCCACAACCATAACCCCATCCTTCTCTCTCTCTCTCTCTCTCTCTCTCTCTCTCTCTCTCTCTCTCTCTCTCTCTCTCTCTCTCTCTCTCTCTCTCTCTCTCTCCTCTCTCTCTCTCTCGCTCTCTCGCTCTCTCTCTCTCTCTCTCATATTTACGTACTGACCACAACCACCACTACCACCACCATCAGAACTCAACAGACCCACACCGTACCTCGCGTGGCACCCAAGTCAACACACTAACACGGTCATCGCAGGAGGCAAGGCGGGCAAGGTGTTTCAGGCTTAAACTAGAATCCCCTAAGGAACGGCTGTGCTTTTTCTGTATTATCCCTTCGAAGGAGTCATTTATCCCGCAGTAATAAACTTTTCTACCTGCAAAGGGGGAGAGGGAGAGGAGGAGGAGGGGGAGGAGGAGGAAGTGGAGGTGGGTGTGGTGTGTGTGGTGTGGGCGGCAGTGACTGGTGTGGGTGAAGGCTGAGGCAACACTGAGTTTCTTCCCCACAGAAAACTTTCCTCTAAGCTCCATTTCAATATCAGTCAGAATTAAAAAAAATAATTTCCGTTTTTTTATTTGCCGGTCGGATGTGGTAATCGTCAAGTTAATATGATGATGATGTGAGTTCTCACTTTTTTTTCCCCACTCTCTCCCTTCTGATTTCCTCGTGAGACAGACATAGGGTAAATCTCTCTCTCTCTCTCTCTCTCTCTCTCTCTCTCTCTCTCTCTCTCTCTCTCTCTCTCTGTGACAACAAACTCACACACGCACACAACTTTCCGTCAAACTCTCTAGGTGCAAAAAGATTACCGCGACTTCCTTCCCTCCTCCTTACTATATTTCCTCTCCTCCTTTGACTCAAACTTTTCAAAGGAAGCACTGCATTATTCCTAAGACTTCGGGAAATTGGTTTCCTTTGTAGCACACCGTTCCCTTTACGTGTCAGGTGAAGGCAGAGCGGGGTGAGGCACAAAGCAGGAGGGAAGGTGCACAGTAAGAGGCAAAGCGTGGCAGGACTCCTCAGCCTAACGCCCCTGGGAAGGATGCCAAGCCGGAAACATGAAAATGCTCTGAAGCGAACTGTACTCTAGCTAGACACACACACACACACACACACACACACACACACAGAGAGAGAGAGAGAGCTACCCCCCTCACTCTCACATCGAGTACAAACAGGAAATGGGATAATATATTCCAGGTGTTATCGGTTCCCACAAATCTCTCGGGTGTAAACACTTCGCAATATTATATTTTAATTAAAGCCACTCTCCATTAGGCCGGCCGCTGCTACTCTCCCGGCTAACACACACACACACACACACACACACACACACACACACACACACACACACACACACACACACAGTTCCACGGAACCAAAGTGAAATCCTCTTACACACTCCCTTCACTTAGTCTCTATTACGCGCGTTGATCTGAGCACGGCCTTCCAGACGCTCAGTGCGGCCTCGGGTGGTGGCGGTGCTGCGAGGGGCGTTCCAGAAGTCGAGTCAAGCCAGTACTCTTAACCTGCTATGACCGTGTTTTATTATCACTCACACCCCTAAAACGACAACTGTTTGCATGGACACCGGAAAAAATGGGGCGGGAGGTAAATATCTTTTCTAGGCTACAGAACTACATATTTAGGAAGCTGCAATGAGGAAGGTGTCTAAATGTTGTAGTAGATGATTGTGAGGAAATTATTGTGTAGCTATCAAAGGGTTAAACTCCAAGGACTCTCATGAGGAATGAATTTAGAGGCCACAGGTACAATCTGTAAGGTTCTCATCATGTTTTTTTTTCCTATTGATGACACAGAATCCTTAAACGCCCACTAGTCATGAAAACGCTCTTGAAAACCTCGATAGCTTTCACTGCAGCTTGTTAAATGTAACAAGGCAAGACGCAGCAAAGGCCAAACATACTCGTAAGGACCTCACTAGCACATAACGGCAGGGGAAATATTAGTGCACGAGACGCCTATTTGGTCGAGGAGTACTGAAAGACACATGGCAAACAACCCGTTACTGTAAGAACATTGATGTTAGTATAGCTCTTACTCAGAAGCTTGTAAGGGTGACTGTTCCTTGCAGATTGTGGTTGGTGGGGATAAAGGCTTTCTTGTTGATCGGAGAGTAAGAATGACGGGGACTGACATGCCTCGGATCTTGGTTATTTTGACTTTAAAGAGGTTTTAGTGTTCTGGAAAGACGAAACTACATGACAATGTTAAGCGCGAAAACCTATTAACTAGTAGTCTTCAGTGAATAGTTCTCATGGAAATAGCGCCGCATGGGCTTGTTGAGCCTCGCAGAACCAGAATGAAGGAAACACAGCTACTCTCCATCGATTACTGCTCGTTCAAAAGTCTCCTAGGATGCAAAAAATCTATCTGAAAGTCAATCATGGCAAAAAGGAATAAACATGCGTTACAATTATCCCATAAGTCGTCCATGTGTCACAAAGTTAACAGAGTAGCTATTTATCCAGCGAAACACGTCCCTTCTGAGTGAAAAAATGAGGTCAGACGTGAACAATTTATCCCCGGTTAGGGAGCGGAATTAAGTTGGTGAGCGGGCGGCGCGCAACACATCACCTAATGCATGGCCTAATTCCCCGGAACACTGACGCTCGCCAAAAAACAAATGGTGACGGAGAGCAGGACGCGGACGAAAAAAAAAAATTACTCTTAAGTATAAGGAAAATTTTGTAAAATAGTGCTTGTTTTGTTTGAAGAGTTTCCCACACCCAGTAACTGAACGGAACGCCGCGCTCTGTTATTATAGATGCACCGTGAGGGGAAAAGTGTTTCCATATTTTCCAGCGCTGACCAATTCCGCAATCACATCCGCAAACCGCTACTTCCGTAATTGCGGAAGTGTGATCTCGCTAGTGGTGTAGTTTTGCTGCAATTTTTTTTTCGCAGATTTGCCGTTTCGCGTTTGCGGAACGTGAAATTGTCCGCCAACTTACCTTTGCTTTTGTGGTAAAAATATGATATTAAAGTATTCAATATAAACATGCTAATATAAAGATTATTCAATACAGGCAATTTCCAGACTTCATTATATCATCTCATGTTATTCAGAAAAATGTAAATATGATTAAAGACTCGAGATGATTATTAAATCCCTTATTATGGAAAATTTCCTCCTCCTAGAGCTAGTAAAAACCTTTATTGGTATCCAGAACCAAATACAACTCATGCCCTCTACTGAAACCGAGACAGCTGGCTTGCGCTTGCTCCTGCAAACTCACAAATTCAGAAATGCTTGCAGATCAGCGCCTGCAGAATGTAATGCTTCAATTTGTAGATCTGTGATTCCAGAACAGAATTTTGGTTGGCGGTGCTCAGTTGTGAGATTTTCTCTTCGCTTATGGTTGAGTTCGTCTCTAAACCCACCGTGGGGCAGACTGAGGCCACAACTTGCCGCGTCAGTAACACAGCTGAGGAGGGAACGCAAGGGACGCAAAATAAACATAAAAAAGAAAAACAAAACATGCAAAAAACGCAGACACCGCAACTCTCAGTACGCGACATAAACCATTCATTCCTCATGTATTTAAAAAGAGAAAAAGTCGCTACATCGTCTATTTTTACTCGGCATCCCTCTCGTGGTTCGTGTGAAGTGGCAAAGGAGGCTCTCGCTTGCAGAGTCACGGGGACGAGGCGCCACTTATGCCCTCGTGGTCCTTAGCGAGACTTTTATGGCCGAGTATCGTTGATCGTATCCCTCTCGTCAGGCCAGAGTGCCCTCGTGCCGCTCCCGCCTGTGTGCCGACGCCGCCCCGCCATACTGTCGCCGCGAGAGAGAGAGAGAGAGAGAGAGAGAGAGAGAGAGAGAGAGAGAGAGAGAGAGAGAGAGAGAGAGAGAGAGCAGACATATAGACAGACGAACATATATGAACACTGCAGGCATACAGGAAGACACTAAGACAGACAGACAAGAAGCAGGGTAGACAGACATATAGGCAGACCGAGACAGAGACAGAGACAGAGACAACGTGGGAGGAGGAAATGGAGTCCGTTGAAACCCAAGTAAAATAGTGAGGATGGTTAAAGGAGGCAAGAAAAGTATAAAGTTTGAGCAGAGGGCCGACTGGAGGTGCTGGCGGTGAGGTGGTGAGTGTGGGGGTGTGGTACTATGGGAGTGTCGTGTTGTGTTGTGTTGTGTTGTGTTGTGATGAGTTACGTTGTGTTGTGTTGTGTTATGTTGTGTTAATCATGTCCCTTCACTCAGCTTTACACTGCCCGCCTCGTCTGGCTGTTTGGCTGAAGCATGAATGGTCCTCGTAACGTAGTCAAACGCGGTGTAATCTTTCTGGCACATTGCACACACTTTTCACCTTTATTCCCGGCAATTTTGTAATGAAACGTATTTTTTTTTTATCATTTTATTTGTGTGAGCTGAAATATTTTGCCACTTTGTTTACGTTAAACGGCAGCTGCTCCAATTTATCTGAGCACGCGGCGGGCTTTACTGACGACTCATTCTGTATTTTTTTTTTTTTTTTTTCAGAGATAACACCATTTTCTCCTTCCTTTTTTGTCCCGATCTCAAAGCTGAGGAATTTTTGCAGACCCTTCGCTTAGAGGTTCATGTCCCAAGTGACGACTGTCCCCTCACCTGCCCCTGACACACACATTCACACACACACACACACACACACACACACACACACACACACACACCTGGTACATGAATATGATGTTAGGGACTCCAGCAGCAGATATATCGCGCGCGTCTGCAATATGGTACTGTTGAGAGAGAGAGAGAGAGAGAGAGAGAGAGAGAGAGAGAGAGAGAGAGAGAGAGAGAGAGAGAGAGAGAGAGAGAGAGAGAGAGAGAGAGAGAGAGAGAACAAACATAATGACGCAAAAAAAAAAAAAAAACAGATAAGCAGACAGACAGAGAGACAGACAGACTGACACAGACAAGAAGACACCAACATTCCTTCACACATACAAGTAAACCACACACACACACACACACACACACAATAGAAAGAAAAAGAAATACAGAATAAACAAAAACAGACACACTCACACAGACACTCGTATAGATACAGTAACAAACAGAAGTCCACACAAACACAGACAACAGGAAAGACACAGACAGAAATACATTCACAGACAGGAAGGACAGAGAGAGAGGAGCAGACACAAGCACCTCTGGACGCGGTTGCCTTGTGCTATAAAGATCGTGGTGGTAGTTGTGGTGGTGGTGGTGGTAGTGGTGGTGGTGGTGGTGGGGGAGGGCATGGCGACGGCTGTCACTAAACTAAATTACATTTTATCTTTCTATATTTTTGGGTGTTTTACTTAAAAGATTGTTATCACTAATCTACTATTACTCCTATTAAAACTAATACAACAACAACTGCTACTACTACTATTATTTTTACTGCCACTACATCTTCAATTATTACCACCACCACCACCACCACCACTGGCCCAGACGTCTTCAAGGGAGAAGCACCAAGCACCGCGGCACTTCATGACCCACCCTGTGCTTCACTTTATGGGGCACGTCCTCCATATAATACATCTTTGTCTCGGCGCCCCGATGGCTCTCAAGATTCATTTTACGGCCCCGTCCCTCTCCCGCCCGTAATTGCCCCGGCTTGTGTAAATGAAGGAATAAAAGGAATGAATGAGAAATTAGAAAGAATGAGATTGAGTGAGATTGAGATTTACGAGAAGAGATACAAGAGGTAATTGAGTAACTCGCGTAATAACCTTGGGATCTGAAGTTTTAAGATCAATGTTTTCTGCGCTTGATTGTAGTGTTTGTGATTTGTTTGCATAAAGCACAGCAAATATTGTGTCCCGCTGCCCGCTTATCTCAGGTTCGTGTGCTGAGTTTATGATAAAAGTCTGTAAGTTTATTTTTAGTCGGTGGCTCCCAAATTATCTTATATGAAGCCCAGCGGTGAGGTGTTTCAGAATACATGACAGTGGTCTTCATGACGCTGAATAGGTTTGTGTGCAGTGCTTGTGCTAAAAGTTTGTAAGGTTATTCGTTGTAGCTCGGTGGCTTCCAAAGTACTGTCAGCACATTGCAGTATTCTTCGCCAAGCTGAATCAGCTAACGTATTCTTAGTTTTAGTCACAAAATTCCTCGGTTTATTTTAAATACGTTAAAAGTTTATCCTCAGCAGAAGCATTATTAACTTTCGTAACATTGCGCTCGCTACGCTACAGTATTTTTGCACTGCTTGGTCGACTAGCATTTTCTCATTATCTTTTACATGAAAAATCTCTGTTTAAATTACATCTCACTTGTTGCACGTCATCTACATATTCATTTTCCAAGTTAAGGGTGGAGGAATATTCGAAATTCACTGACAAGTTCACACATTTTCAGTTTCCAAAGAAGAAAAAGAAAAAAAAAACTTCCTGCAGGTCAGTTTTGCGAATTCTCGAGGAAAGCTGTTCTCCTGTCTAGTTTTAGTCTTTGTAATAATTATCTCTGTTCCTTATAGGTATATAGCTGAAATATTTGCTTCTTGCGCTCCTGAATGATACCTTGTTTTAAGATGGCTGGATGATGGCGTGAAGGAGCCTTGGCCTTTACTCTTCCTCTTTTCTTTTACGTTAGTGAGTGTAACTATCATAAACACCCTGAACAGGACCAACAACTCCAGTGCTTTTCTCCTGTGGCCTCTCTTAAGCCAGCATTCACAAACCTTAATCTCATGAGTTATTTTCAGAGGTCACGGAGATGATCGGTGTCTTCCTCTGTGCTCCCGTTCATTTCCCATGATGCCTGGAGTTCTTGACGTCATCATAACCTCGCCGCTTACAGGAAATGAAAACGGTAAAATTCATATTAATTTTACCTGCACGCGTGACCGAGGACATGAATGTAATTATAATTTTCCGAGGCACAAACTAGTCGGTTATTGCCGCTATTTGGAGGCAAGTTGAGCAAATATGTAAAATAGTGAAGTGTATAATAATTATATTGAACAGCGATTCGGTACCAATTCTTATATTTTCCCTCATGACGTATAGGTGTGTTGGCGGCGGCATTGCGCTCACTATGTTGTTACAAGGGAGCAGGTTTGTGTGTTTTTCCTTTCAGTAAATCTGGCCGCCTACGCTCCTGATTCATCTAAACTCATCCCTGGAAATTTTACCGCTGCCTCGTGAGTTGTTGCTTAATAATCTTACAAAGGATGAGTATTGACGTAAGCAATGTGTTCTCAGTCACAGATGCACGAGAGTTCAATGCAGTTTCGTTTTCATCCTGACTCTCATCTGCGTTGTTTGTGACCCTGCCGTCTCTGTCTTTCTCGCCGTCAACTGTTTCTTGCCACACAAGTTTTCCTTCGTTTCCTTCGTGTTTCCATCAATTGTTATACTTGGCCAGTTTCTTCCGAGCTCAGACTGTTGGTGCTTTGATTTTATTGTGTCGGTTAACTTTTCTTTTTGAGTGTCGTGCCTCTTGTCTTTATCACTTTTTCCTTTTACTGGAGTCTGGCTTCCCTTCCCCAGCCTCCCGGTGGTGCCCTGCCGCCCCTCCCGCCGTCCCCGAGCACTTTTCCGGGAGTCATCATCAACCTCCTCGGGGCCTCGCGACCTTCGGTCGTCGCTTGGGAATGATCGTGTTCCATTTTAAAGGCAGCTTCCGTTGCCTTCCGTCCTGCTCACCATGCTGCCTTGTTTCCCTTCTCGCGCCCGGCACACCTAAGGTCGCTGCTCCTTGCCGCCTGATCATCCGAGCACCGCTCTCATTTACTTGATGCCCTCACAGCCTTCTCTCTAACAATCTACAAAGGCTAAAGTGATTCTCATCATTCGTTTTCTCGCCGAAGAGTTAATACGAAGCTGCTCATTTTCTCTTTGGCTTTTATTGGATGCATAATATAGTCATGACTCTAAGATTTTCCTTTCCGCCTCTAATTCCACGAGTCTATCCCAAAGGCAATTTCTATTGCCTTTCATGTCTGCCACTCTGGCTGCCATTCTATAAATTATGCCTCGCTGTGGAGCTGGAAAACTGATTCAGTTTGAAATATAAAACGAAATATGTGCCGCAAATGGTTTGAAGTGCGCTCTGGTAATGCTGCGAGGTGAGGCCAGGCACTGCGTGCCCACCATACCCTGGCACCTGTCTGGTGGTGGTGGTGGTGGTGGTGGGTTAGTAAAGGTGATAAAAGAAATGAACACATCTGGGCTGGGCACACTGCGGCTCCTGGATTAAAAAATATTACAGACTGCTTGGCCTAGAGCCTCGGGGACATATTAGCGATGATTTGGCACATTTAATTTCAAGTCGGCGAAGACAAAGAGCACAGCACCAGACCGAGACCTTGCTTGTGTCCCGTCCAGGCTGGCGTGAGTTGAGTCTCATCATATATAACTTTACTGGATCATGAAGCAGAAAGGAAGGACGTAAGATACGTTACGGCCAAACACAAGACAAGCAAAACTTCCTGCCAGACTGAACAAGTGACACGTTGCAGAGGGACAAGCTCGCTGGACACGTCTTTGCTGCAACTGCCGATGCTGAGGCCTGACCTGCTGTGACATGCTGACAACAGTTTGACACACACACCCACACACACACACACACACACACACACACACACACACACACACACTATCCAGAGAAGCGTGAAGTTATCTGCCCAGAATTCATTGCTTTGAAGTATATGATAAAATAACTCGAAGCAAATATAATTAAAATGTCTCGTGTCTATATTTTCTATTAAATTTGTTTTAATCCACACAAATAATATTTTTCCTAATTCCATAAACAGTGTCTAGATATAATATGTAAAGGTATCTAATCTTATATAAATACAATAAAACGTGTTGAGGGCAGCGTGCAGGTCTGTTAGAATCAGAAAAGGGACGTTATGTAAGACAGTTTGGGAACCACTGCTCCGCTATGTAATTATGTCACAGGCTGGAAGGAAAACTGCGAGACATGTCAGGTAGGGTGTGTGTGTGTGTGTGTGTGTGTGTGTGTGTGTGTGTGTGTGAAGGAGGCGAAGGAGATGCATCAGCGGGTTATGGTGGACGCGAGAAGAAAGATACAGTTATAAAGAAATGGATAACACATGTAAAGAGACGAGGGTGGAAAATGGAAAGCAATCATGAAATGAGGAGAGAGAGAGAGAGAGAGAGAGAGAGAGAGAGAGAGAGAGAGAGAGAGAGAGAGAGAGAGAGAGAGAGAGAGAGAGAGAGAGAGAGAGAGAGAGAGAGAATTACACGTCACCTGAAGCAGTGTCACCGCCAACAGGCACTCAAGAGACACAGCATTAAAGCAGCGCCATTCCTTCCACAACTTTTATTTTCCTACGAGTATCGACCACAGCGTCCTCCCCTCACACACCCTTCCTGTCCCTCCCCCTCACCCTCACCCTCACGCCATGATCTTTCCTCACTGACCTACCCAACTACCATCCTTAACTACCCTCCTCCACTCTCCTCACTGATCTCCTCTCCCTTCCTCTTTCTTCCTCTCCTCTTCCTTTCTGCCGCAATAATTAACTTTCCGAGATGTTGTTTAATGAATCTTGAAACTCGCGGCCTCACAAAATGCCTCCAGGCTCTGCTCGGGACAAGCCTCCATTATTCACTTTTCACTTCATCATCACCACGTCAGCCCCATCACCGCCTCAATGTCCGCCTCTCCTGCTTTCTTCACCAGCCAACACTCACCTGTCCACCCCCACTCTAACTCCGTCATCACAATACTCTCCTTCTTCCTTTTTATCAGCTCACGGCCTCGTTTGCTTCCCTACACTCGTCAAGAGGCAAGTTTTCAGCGTCCGCCTCGCCGCCTCACTCGCCGCACAGCTGCAGCACCGCCAACATGGCCAGCGCTTCTCACTTTGGAATGTTCGAGGTCTGTATTATTTATTTGACGACCCGTTCCCTGATAAACCTTGCCGTGTACACTGTACAGGACTGAAGCAATTGGACGCAAACTAGTAATGCTGATTTATTTTGCAAACTAGTAATGGTGATTTATTTTGCAAACTAGTAATGGTGATTTATTTTGCAAACTAGTAATGGTGATTTATTTTATTTTATTTATTTATTTTCTTTTATTTTTTGAAAGGGCAGGTTATCAGTGGAAAGGAAAATGTTAAATTAATGATTATTAATACCTGACTAAGCATCCTAGCGACCAATTGCTTCCCGGGGACTCGTTAAGGACTGCTGGTGAAGAGTCAGCCGCCGCGCCCACACGTGAACGTCACTGGCCCTGATCTGTCAGCTCGGCCTGGCGGGGGAGTGCCTTGGTCTGCACTGCATGCCGGGACCCGCGCCTCGAAATTTCAGCAACGCATCCATTATGTTGTGAATAACATGATTGCCGGAGAAGAATGGAGGGAGGCGCAGTGCTCACCCATCACGATGAAGTGACTGCTGCTGTGGCCAGACGGTGAACACGATGCATGCGCGAGATTCCTGAATGTGTCTATTAGAAGGGAGACGAGAAGAAAGGAGACATGAGAGAGAGAACGGAATGTCAACGAATGTGCCACGTCAGCAGAGATGCGGGCCGCTCCGATTCCCCCTTCCCCTGATGGCATTCACGGTTCCCTCCAACACCACTCCGCTTGGTGAGGCGCGGCGTGGACTGGCCCCGGTGGCCCGCCCCGTCCTGTAGCGTCCTTGCTCTACACTTCTCACTCTTTCTTGTCTCCTTCCTTCGTTTCTTTCATGTTACGGTTATTCCAAGAAAAATTCTGATAACATTTGCAGCCCGTCCCCCTCCATCCCACCCAACCCCGCCAGCCCCACCCCGCTCTGCCCCGCTCAGCCCCGTCCCACTCCCCCCCCTCTCCCCGCCGCCCCACGCTCACACTCACTTCATTACGGTGCCCGGCGGGATTTTCTTCGTGGGTAGATTTAATCCACTTAATT
The DNA here is from genome assembly GCF_035594125.1 of Scylla paramamosain. Taxonomy (NCBI): domain Eukaryota; kingdom Metazoa; phylum Arthropoda; class Malacostraca; order Decapoda; family Portunidae; genus Scylla; species Scylla paramamosain. The sequence goes on along the minus strand of NW_026973679.1, from coordinate 937,302 downwards.
TTATCGCTGCAAAGAATGATTTTCTTTCGCTTTACTTTTTAGGTTTTCCTGATTCCCGTCAGCTCAGAGGGTCCCTCTAATTATATCCCTCTTTAAAACGGCGTCAGAATTAATGTAACTTTTAATGAGAAACCAAAACGACCTAATGATGTTTTAGTGCTGCTGTTGTTGGTGTTTGTTGTTGTTGTTGTTGTTGTTGTTGTTGTTGGTGGTGGTGGTGGTAGTGGTGGTGGTGGTGGTGGTGCTGGTTGTCTGTTTAGCCTTGCTCGCAACGACTGAGGATGTATCTATTTGACAAAAACACACCCAGCCTGCCTCACGCTGCCCTCATCTGAACTCTGCCGGCTGCCTCACCACTTGCCTCACGCTGCTGGCTGCCTCACCACCTACCTCACGCTGCCGGCTGCCTCACCACCTGCCTCATGCTTCCTGCTGCCTCACCACTTGCCTCACGCTGCCTACAAGCAAGTAAGCCAGCCGCGGCCCGCCACCACTGCCCTCCACAGCGCCATGATTTACTAGCAGCCTCACACCTCTCTGCCTCCTTAGCTTACAAGGAAGCTTTAAACTTCTCAAACTTTAGCCGTTTTTCCTGCCCATTATGTCCGCCTGTCACCTTTTACAATGAAACTAGTTACAAAAGAAATAACTTTTTTTTCACCATAATTCCCAGGCGCTCCTCGGCAGCGAGACGGGCCCAACAGCGCGTCCTTGAGTCGTCGTGCTGGAGGCGCAACGCATCCAATCAACACGGGAGTAACTCAGTCATAAATTCCGGTGAATGGTCGTCTCCCAGTCACACACGAAATTATGAAAGATGAGTTACGGCAGCGGTCCCGGCGCGAGGCCCCGCCAGGCGCTCCGCTGTGCCGCTGTGCCTCGCTGCTTCTCTGTCTCACAGCAGTGCACCCTCGGCTCGGTCAAGACAAAAGACCCATGTTTAATTCCCGGGACAGAGAGGCGAAGCTTCTTTCACCTCGAGGCAGTGTTTGCCCGGCGCAGACTTCACTACCAGGGGAGCGGGAATGAGCCTCACCCGCGCTTCTCTCCGGGGAAGAAAGGGTTCAGTGTTGTTAATAACGATGGCCCCGGTTCGTGCTGGGTGAATTTTTGTGATGTAAGCTGAATATTCTGATCATAATAACATTAGTTGTCTGTGTTGTCAGTGTTATCTGCTGGTGCTCTCACTAGATAAAATAATTAGTTAAAAGCAAAGAAATGTCAAAATTGAGATTCAATTCAAAAGACATTATTGCATTATTTCAAGCCATGAGTTGTTAGAAAGCTTGCGCGTCTTGTTTTGTACCACTGGCACGATGTCTGTGTGTAAACATTATTCAGTGAAGGAAGCGCGCGCCGTAGCACCAGCCCTGTCTCTCCTGTGTCTGCTTCACTTTCTCTTTACTGTCATCAATCTTCATATAATTTATTCCCATCTCTGTATTGATGAACATATTCGATACGCTGAGGTGCAATGGCCAGCACAGCGCGGAGGATTAGGAAGATTGATGCGCGGCTGAAATTCTTCATGGACTCATTTTTTTGTCGATTAAATATGCAAACTTGTATCGAGAGAGGCGACGCCTGACGCGCTTCTCATTTTTATGTAGGAGTGAATGATGGCTGAGGTGAGGCCTCATCATACTGAACACTTATGTAGTGATTTCATTAATAACTTTTCATGAAGGAAACGAGTGCTTCACCGCTGCGGCAGGAGAACAATTCCGCCCACTCCTCAATGAATATTGCTTTTTCAACCATCAAGGAATTGTCAGGAGGCACTGCAATTGGAAAAAAAACATCGATGATGAACAAACTGATTGGTTTGACAGGAGCTGTACACGGCGTTACATGGCACAGAAGTGGAAAGAAGCGGCACTTTGTTGTTGTGTTGCTGCAAGTCAAGGAGTGACAGCCTCGGGCAGCGAGGCTAGTGGTGAGAGTTTTCTCTCCTTGTGAAAACTTTTCCCATCAGGGAATACAAAGTTCGATGTCGTAATGCTGGACGAAATATTTCATTAGCGCCATAAGGACCGTCAATCCAAATTTACTGAAGTGTCAGCTGACGGAAGCTGACGCTGGTGTTCGCGAGATGAGAAGGTTTGTTTCTCTACACTTTACACGTGACACGTTTATGTGAAATGAAGGAGAAGACATTGCTCTTAGTGTATATTAGTAGTGGCCTCAAACTTACTCCCAATAATAACAAATTAATGTCCCGCTCCAGCTGACTTTCAAGATCAAGACTAATCGCCTTTCGGTGTTGCGTCACGAGGTCTATTCAGCCAGTGAGAATAAGCTGTCCTCGCCGCACACTGTCTCTGACTTCCACACAGAACAGTGTGTGCCCGAGTGTAGCTTCAGTGCTTCACGGCAAGCAGAAGATAGAAGTTTTGTGTGTGTGTGTGTGTGTGTGTGTGTGTGTAGGTATTACATAGACTGTCACGTTTTGTGAGTCACGTGGGAAGCGTGGGAAGCGACGGAAACAAAAAAATATAACCACTAAAAAAAAAAAAAAAAAAAACTATGATAAGCACAAAGAAAGGAGCGTTGATGGAGCGTGCGGGAAGGAAAGATTGAAATGGAAACAAAGAAGAAAAAAAGAATTGAGGCAGTGATGGATAAACGAAAGGAGAGTGACGCCTGGCTTGGGAAGTTCGAGGTCATGGTGAGTGTAAACACAACCCAACACGAAGACAAACACACGACAAAAGAAGACGACTCCCCTGCTGGGTGCAGAATGCTGTGGTTCTGGAGCCTCGCACCACGGATCGTGGCGGCGCGTGTGTGTCAAGACTTACCAAGTACACAAAATTATTCTTACTCTCATGAACGCTTAATTCAAGAAAAATATAGAGTGATTCTATCAATTTCGGAATAGCTGGCAAGCCTGGCTGTCTGAAACGTCTGAAACGTCACGAAGGCGTGTAGCGCATCACATCGGGATTCGAATCTTTGACTCGTTGATCACAGATATCAGATGCAAAGTGGACGTCAGTCAACCTCCGGCATTCCATAGCCATTCAGTATGGAGACTTCGTAAGACACGCGTGTTGGTATTGTTACTTTGCATCTTGAGGGACTCAAATGCAGAAATTTCGAGACGCTCAGGTGTACCGACACCCTGCAGGGCTACCAGTGCATCTCTCTCTTAAACAATATTTTCCGTATTTTTTCGTTCGTTGAGTCAAAATGACACGGGCAATTTTAGTAAGAATATTTTTCTGTATCACTGTACGTCTGGGAAAAAAAAAAAATATACATAATTAAGGCGTGGACATGGAAGAAAAATATACATAATTAAGGCGTGGAAATGTAAGAAAAATATACATAATTAAGGCGTGGACATGGAAGAAAAATATACATAATTAAGGCGTGGAAATGGAAGAAAAATATACATAATTAAGGCGTGGACATGGAAGAAAAATATACATAATTAAGGCGTGGAAATGGAAGAAAAATATACATAATTAGGGCGTGGAAATGGAAAAGGACGGGAAAGATAGATGAGGAAAAAGGCAGAGCTATCCTGTAATGAGTATTAATCTAAGGTCTGAGTAGAGAGAGAGAGAGAGAGAGAGAGAGAGAGAGAGAGAGAGAGAGAGAGAGAGAGAATGTTCTTTCCTTCCTTCCTCCATGCCAGTGGAGTGTTGAGTGTTGTGTGGTTCATGAGGGAGCTGGACAGGACAGCAGCGGCAGGGAGGGAAGGGGGGGGACGGACGGCAGGGGAGGGTCTTGAGACATCGCAGGCAAATTAGCCGTCCAGTTTTTCCGCTCCTGCCACCCGCGCCTTTGATCAGCACCATTATTCTGCCATCTTGTCTTGCCAGTTAATCTTGGGGCGTCTTTCATCACTGAGGGACGCGCCGCCCTTGCCGAGCTGATGGGGTGATGGGTAGGGAGGTGATGGGATGATGGGTGGACAGGTGTTGGGTGGTGGGTGATAGACAGACAGGTGATGGGGTGCAGGGTGATGGGTTACAGCATGCAGCCGTCGCTACCGTTCATATTCTTTATAACTTTTATTTTCTATTTTTTCTCGTCTTCTTTCTTGTGACTCTCCCCATTTATCTCACCTGTACACCTTATCTCACCTGTGCAAGTCATCTACCGTACCTTACTTGATTGATTAACCTTATTATCGTCTCCTCCATCTTTACTTCCCTGTATTCGTGTCGCGTCGTGTAACTACTCATGTATTTGCTTATAATTATGTTTCTTGCTGTATCTGTAAACACACCACCAATAAAACTGAGCGGGGAGTCTTGCTCGAAGCTGTGCAGTGTGTCCTTGCAAGCCGCGCCGCCGCAAGTCGCCCTGGCTGAGCGGGACAAGACGAGGCCCAAGGAAGCGAGTTAGCCGAGTATCGCGGGATCCATCTCGGCCACGTCCTGCTTGTTTGTCTTGATCTTGCGCGGTGCAGAGAGAGAGAGAGAGAGAGAGAGAGAGAGAGAGAGAGAGAGAGAGAGAGAGAGAGAGAGAGATTCCACCTTTAAAGAACGTGGTGATGACAAGAGTTCACACAGGAATATTGCATCAGGGGAGGAGTCTTGCACATCTTAGCTCAGTGACAGCGAGGGGAGAGGAGGGCGAGCTACAGCTGAGAGAAGCGAGTGGAGGGGGGCGAGGGAGCTGTCAACAATGTCAGAGGTTACGGAGGAGGGATAAAAGGGGAGAGGCGTGAGTTAGAGGCCTTTCCCTGTCTTAGGCCTGAAACGCTTCCCTCTCTCATCACAACTGTTTTCAAAGGTCACAGAGGTCATTAGCCGAATATTTGAAGAGTGATTCCCCAGTTAATAATGTAGAAATCTTGTTAATCTATCACGAGAATCATAAAAAAATAAAAGATAAAAAATCCTCAATTTCATGTAGAGCCTATTAAAAGCCTATTGAAAGTAGTGGAGTTTCTGGCAGAAATGTCTCATAATTCTGGTTTTAGTATGTTACCAAAGGTTTGAGGTGCCGTGTCCTGTCCTGTTAGCAAATAAAATCTTAAGAGAGCGTCGGATGAGGATGCTGTTTTGGCAGTGAATGTTTGATACCCCGAGCTGACTGGCAAAAATATGCTTTGGTCTCGTATCTTCATAATAGAGCCAATGTAAACTTGCTAAAATTTACGAGTACAGGCACTGGCAGCGAGACTAGATGTCATGATGGATACCCCGCCCACTCATCCTTTCGTGGCGTCGATGTGAGGTTCAGTAGGACCTGAGAGCAATCACCCATCCAACTAGCATTTCTATCGTTTTGCCTCACGCACACACACACACACACACACACACACAGTATCCTTGGCGCCCAGTCCCCCCGAGCCTCGCACAGATAAGCCGAAGGTAACAAGTTTCCGTCTCTCCCTGTCAGTATTTAGCATAATTTCTAGGGTTTTCCAGGTGTTTCCAGGTGTTTTCCTAGATGCGGAGTAGGGGGTGGTGGAGGGGGGATTTGGAGTATGAGGGGTATGGAAGAGGAGGAGGAGGTACGGAAAGGAAAAGACGAGGAAAAAAACCTTTTTGGCAACATATTATTATTTTCCTTTTATTGATGGAGTTGTCATTGTTTTGATATTTAATTTATTAATAGAAAGACATACTAAATTATAAAATATAATAAGATCTGTTCTAGCTGTGCTTTTGTTTGTCGACAAAATAACAACTTCTTCACTTTATTTAATTTCACTTTTTCTTACCGGCACGCGTAGGTTTGCATTGGTATTTAATTTAAGACTTAAAAAAATATAAGAAACATGTACCAAGTAATAACATCCAATAAAATCTAGTCTCGCAGTTCGAATTTTCAAATTTAGAATAAGTTCGGTACTGGATATGAAAAATTATTCTCTTTATACGATGAGGAATTGGTGTTTTCTTTATTTATCTGGAAAGTAAAAAAAATTTTGTATTTAGAATCTGTAATATAATCTAGTCTGGCTGTGTTTCCTTTCTCGATATTATTGTGTTTTTGTGGTACCGTTCTTAAAAGTTAGATTGTTTTTTGGAGTTTTCGTTATTATTACTGAGTTCGGTAATGTTTTTATATTTTGTGTATTAGTTAAAGTAAAGAGTAAGTCAGAAAATGTAGTGCATTCCTGTCTGGGCGTCTTCTTTCTTTTCGCGATTTTCATAATGAATTGCGTTACGTAAATATAAGCTTCGAGACGGCCATTTTCCCTGCCTCCCTCTCTGTCTGTACATCAATATTCAGCTAAACTCCCCAGTGTTTCCAGACTTGAAGTGAAGAAAAAAGAGAATTGACCACGGAAATAGATAAACAACCCCAAAAGTGCCTCAAATAAGACATTGAGTAGTGCCCCGTTCAGAGCGCACACTCCGAAAACGCGACGTCATCAGACCTTTCCCCTAGGCCGCCACTGTGTGTGTGTGTGTGATTCACACACACTGCTTGTCACCCAGCAAGCCGTTCCCCTACGGAAAGAGCTCAGACTGATCTTCGGGTAGGACTGTGTGTGTGTGTGTGTGTGTGTGTGTGTGTGTGTGTGTATTGCGCTACGTAAATATAAGGGCTGAGCGGCACATTTTCCCCTGCCTCCCTCCCTGTCTGTACATCAATATTTTACGAGTAGCTGAACTTTCGGGTGTTTTTAGATTCAGACGTGAAGGAAAGCCAGAGTGAACCATGAAAATAGATAAATAACCCAAAAATGTCTCAAATAAGTTGAAGGATTGCAGGCCCGTTCAGAGCCCCCACCATGAAAACCCTCCTTCTCCCCAGCCTGCTCCTCCCTGCCCTCTCCCAACCCCGTGCCTGTGTCACTGCCCACCACTTTACCTCTCCTTCCTCTGCCCTGTGTGTGTGTGTATGTGTGTGTGTGTGTGTGTGTAATAGGATATTGTAACTTAACGGTACTAACATTTCTCTCTCTCTCTCTCTCTCTCTCTCTCTCTCTCTCTCTCTCTCTCTCTCTCTCTCTCTATCCTCCTCCTCCTCCAGTCCTTCTTCTAACACATCCGTGACAAAATTTCTTAGCTTTTTCCACACCTATTGGTGGAAACTCCTCCAATTTCCTCCACCACTTCACTTTCCTCCATCTGCCCCAGACCTTCCTTCATCCCCCACCCGTCTCACCTCAGCCAGGGGGAGGCAAGGGAGGCATTGAGAAGGAGAAAAGTGAGGAAAAGTAGGAGGGAGTGGGAATATGACATGGAGGAAGGATTAGAGAGATAGACTGGCTGTGTGTGTGTGTGTGTGTGTGTGTATTATGAGTGTGATAGTGTGGTGCTAATAGTAATAGTGGTATTGGTAGTAGTGGTGGTGGTGGTGGTAGTGATCAAGTGAATGGAGAGAGAGAGAGAGAGAGAGAGAGAGAGAGAGAGAGAGAGAGAGAGAGAGAGAGAGAGAGAGAGAGAGAGAGAGAGTTAGACACTCAGCATATGAAAACTAGCAAATTACAGACGAGTGGTTTGGTAGTTATGTGATTTGAAGGAAGACGCGTCACCTTGTTTTCCGCCGCACACCCCTCGAGGGTCGCGTGGCCTTACCTGGTGCTGAGAAGAGTTTATCGTGCAGCAGACGTGAGCACATTCATGAATCTCGTGATGTCTTTTGTCGTGCTGTGATGTAAATCCGGAACATGTTTGCTCGATGGTCACAAACGAGGGAAAACAGGTTGACCTTTGTGTTCTGTGGAGGTGTTTTCCCCACGGATCGCTGCAGCCACACGTGCCCTCAGTCACCGTGAGTGCCGGATGTGTGCAAGCAGCAGCAAGCAGGCGGGGGGTGTGCGGCAGCCTGGTCACCAATTGTCCCACGTTGTGCTGCCAGTGCGATGTAACCTTCCATCCTTCGTGAACGTTTTAAGGCAGCGGGGCGTAACAAAAAGAAGGTTTGTGCAGTCCAAACATATCACTCACAAAACGTAAACATGAGGTGTCCCTCCCCTGGGGTGGGCGTGGGGTGGGTCTCCCCATCCCCGGGGTGCGTGGGGCGGGCCTCTCCATTCCAGGGGGCGTGGGTGTGGGGTGGGCCTTCCTGCATCGTCACGGGAAATATGTAAAGCAGGTCTTGTGGTATTGATAGCTGGATGTTAGGCCGGGTGTGTGCACGTCCCTGCCGGGCTGCCCGTGGAGGAGGAAGAGGAGGAGGAGGAGGTAGGAGGAGTAAGAGGCAGGAGAAGGAGTTTGCATCGAATATGACAGAGTCTCTTCTTAAGTTAAAATAAGAGCATGAAGCTTCCATTGCAAGAGATAATGAAGGCAGGGCGTGGCAGGAGCGGCAGGAGTGGCGGGGGAGGACGGCGGAGGCTTCTTCCTATGCGCGCGTAGCTGTAAAATAGAGAACCTGAATATGAAGATGGCAGACAGAGTTAGATTCTGATGAACCTTGTACGGCGAAGTGTTCGATGATGCGTGTTATGTGCTGAAGACTTGAAAGGTCCGTGGAGGCGTGGCTAACAGTGCGGTGGTGGCGTGGTTAGTGCAACAAGGCTTCGTGGCGGCTGGCGTGTTGAGGTCAGTGGTGGTGATTATTAGTGTAAAGCTCCTTGCGGTGTAGCGAATACTGCTGGTGGTGTGGTGAACGATCTTGGCGGTGTGACGATGGTGGTGAGGTGTGGAGTGAGTCTCATCGTCAAAGGAAAGGGACAGAAAAGAAGAAAAAGATGCTGTGAAGTAGCATCCTTTTTCTCAGGGAATGCGTAACTTTGGCTGCGAAATATCCTTGAGAATTTGAAGATCCGTATTTTTGTCTTGTGGCGGGAAGTGTTGAAGGAAACCAACCTGGGAAACTTTAAGTAAACTCTGGTGAGCTTGAAAGATTCCATGCCACGAAGAAAGGGAAGAATTTTTGAAGGAAATAGGAGATGTTGGAGACTGCTGGAAATGGAAAGAGGAAACTTGGAGTGTCTATCAGAAAAAAAATGAGACAGACAGACAGACAGACAGACAGACAGACAGAGAGAGAGAGAGAGAGAGAGAGAGAGAGAGAGAGAGAGAGAGGGGGGGGGGAGAGAGAATATGACGGAAAGTGGTTATGAAGCTGCAGGAAAAAAAGATTTGTCCGAATGGTCGTAAAGAAAGAAGGGCAACTTTTATGAGCAGTAGGGAAGGAAGAAGAAGAGGAGGAGGAGGAGGAGGAGGAGGAGGAAGAGAGGGACTAGCGTGAGGTGAGGAAGACAGTGAGTGAAGGAGTGGCGGTGATGAGCGAAGGCGACATGCACAAGTGTGAGAGGCGAGGTGAGTGTGTTTAGAGAGGAAGGCGGAGTGTGTTGAGAGTGACGGAGGGGAAGAGGGGATGGCAGGGCTAAGGTTTCCCGCGGCAGAGCCTTGAGGGAGCGTTGATGGCGACCGCGGCGAGGCAGGGAAAGGCAAGTAAAGGAGGGAAGGAGAGACAAGAGTGTGAAAGTAGGAATATAAGCGAACATAAAAGGAGTCACACAGGAAAGCAGGAAGGAAAGACCGCCGTGCTGTGACAAGAGTAAAAGTGTCAGCAGGTTTGTAGCGAGCAGGGAGACAAGAAAATGTGTGTAGCATAAAACTGAGCCGCGAAGGAAGAAAGGAGAGAGGAAAAGTAGGGATATGAGATGACAGGGATGAAGTAAATAAGGAAGGTAAAAGGACATGGCCAGAGAGGAAGCTGTGAGAGAGGAAGAGGAAAGTAATATAGTGGAGGAGAGCAGAGTAAAGGCGGCGAGGACAGGAAGGGCACCCACACGAGGCTGATCAGGCAGCAGGAGGCGGCGTGAGAGGGAACATAAAAGTGAAGGAGGAAGAGTAACAAAGAAAAGGACAGAATACCAGTAGAAAAATAGCAAATAGGTAGGTTAGCAGGTGAGAGGCTGCATGTGACTCGTTATTCCTAAGTGCTTGTTAAATGTCCCCTTGTTGTGTTGCCTTGTGAAATGCAGCAATTGTTCGCTGGTAAAAGGAGACCCGAGGCTTGGTTGCATTTCTTGTTTGTTTGTGTGTACTTGTTTGTTTTGTCCTTGAGTTAGACGCGTATTCACCACCATCGCTCACCTCTCACCCCATTCTTTGTCAACACCACGCATTATTCCATACATCACCAGGCCCGCCCATCACTGCCACTACTCCTCTCATCACGTCTCACCGCCCGTGCCTCCGCCTGCCGTCACTCGGGGAGGCAGGGGGAGGGGGGAGTAGAGGGAGTGTTCTGGGCAATCACGTGTTGCCATATTGGAAAAGTTAGTTATTTAAGTGCAGTTAGGGAGTATAACTGGAACATTTCAACCAAAGTCTATTGTAGTGCCAGCCAACTCTCTTTTACCCCCACGAAGAGAGAGAGAGAGAGAGAGAGAGAGAGAGAGAGAGAGAGAGAGAGAGAGAGAGAGAGAGAGAGAGAGGGGGGGGGGGGTGGTACATTATTGGTAAAGGCGACAGAACTTGTTTTTCATTTAGAAGTTTCCTGCATCTCAGTTATAGTCTCTCTCTCTCTCTCTCTCTCTCTCTCTCTCTCTCTCTCTCTCTCTCTCTCTCTCTCTCTCTCTCTGTCGCCCACCTGCAGCCACACATCCCGCCTCACCTGGCCATCCACCTCCACCCGCACATCCGCACCCCGCCTCGTCCACCACCCACCTGCACCCACACACCTCCCCCTCGGCCTCCGTGATTTGCTATAACCTGTATCTATTTTCTTTATCCTGCCGATTGCAAATGAAACTCTTAATGGCTATGTGTTGAGCGTAATAAGTGAACCTCCCTCCCTCCCTCCCTCCCTCCCGCACCCTCTCCCGCACCCTCTCCCGCCCCTCCTCCTCAGTAGCGGCGTGTCATTAGCGGCCTAATGAGACAGAAACAAGTGGACAAAACAAATGTCAGAATATATATACCATTTAGCACGCCGCCTCAGGTGTCGTGCCCCGCCATGTTTACAGAAGTGGACCTAAAATTAATATTTATTTTTATTTATCCATTTGTTTATTTACTTTTTCCTTTCCTGTCGCATTCTCTCTCTCTCTCTCTCTCTCTCTCTCTCTCTCTCTCTCTCTCTCTCTCTCTCTCTCTCTCTCTCTGTCTGTCTGCCTTACCAGTCATGGTTTTGAAAGCTTCCGCAACTCAAAACATGAAGATTAGATTTGCCTTGATGCCGTTGACCTTTTGGCTGCGAGGAAAAGGGAGGGATTGAGGGAGTGGAGGGCAAGATGAGAGAGAGAGAGAGAGAGAGAGAGAGAGAGAGAGAGAGAGAGAGAGAGAGAGAGAGAGAGAGTGTGTGTGTGTGTGTGTGTGTGTGAAGGAAGACAATGACAGGACAAACACATAAAAATAAATCATTACAAACAAAAATAGACGCAACTTAATCCGGACAGAGAGGTTAGGGACAATGGAGCTGCCCTCAGAAGCCAGTCTACTGAAGGGGCGGTGCTGGTGGCGGTGATAAAGGTAGTGGTGGTGAGGGTGCGTCGGGGATTCACGGGCGAGTGGAGGCTGAGTCACGAATTGGAGTGTCGGAGAGATGCAAGACAACCAGCCAGGCGTGAGGGGGAAAAAGGTGCCGTAAAGTTGTGGTGTTTGCAGCTCACAGGCTCTCCACTGCAATTTCTACGCTTTATTTAAGTCAAAGCTGGCTCGTCATCAGCTCGACACTCTTAATGCAATAAATATGCACACATAAAAAAAAAAATACATTAAGGCTGTACTCAGGTAGAATATAACAACCGTGCTGATAATCCCTTTTCTTTGCAGGTAAGTGTGCCGTCACCTGTGTTCACGGAGGTCAAGGTAAGAAGCCACTGACCCACCACTCCTGCCCGCCACTCCGTCTGCTCGCCTTCACTTGGGTTAGGTGGAGTTTTTTCATCGCCTTCGTTAAGACCTTGATTCGAGCGGAAAAGTTTTGGTCTTCCGCGAGTCCATAGTAATTGCGACCCGTCTGAATTAACTAGCAGTACTTGGTTTAATTTCGAGCAATAGGGCAAGGTGTGAGGTCTGTAAGGATACCTAGCGGGCAGCTCAGCAGCCTATTCACGGCCAGGCAGGCAGACAGAACACTTCTTTGAGTCAGCCCGCAGCACTCTTTACCTCCTCCGGTCAGGGTCCAGTAAAGTTTGTGAGGGGGGATCACTGGAGGCTGACAGGCGTTAGCAGAGTTATCTGTGGTGCGTAGGGACTGGCGGAGTTCCGGTACAAACCAATGGGAAATTAAGCACGTTAGTTATCAGAGTCAACGAGTCTGAGGTGAGGAGAGGGGGAAGGTGTGCACGTTGTGGTTGCCGATAGAGAGAGAGAGAGAGAGAGAGAGAGAGAGAGAGAGAGAGAGAGAGAGAATGGTGGGGGAAGGAGAGAATTGCCAATATGACGTGTGGGGAAGTCTGAGTGTGATGGATGAAAAAAAAAATAAAGTAAAAACTACTGTGATGGTAATTTACTCCGAACGAGACCAAGACGACTTTACTTAAGGAAAATTGCGGCCTTTTAATGTGGAAAACTGCCAACAAACATTTACTGAGATGAGGTGGGCGGGAGAGCCATTACCACGTGTGTGTGTGTGTGTGTGTGTTTGGGTTGCCATCTCGTGTCATTGGTGCTTCGGACAATGAATCCCGTGTTTCACTTTGGGCTTGACTGCTTGAGAAGTCGGTGCAGTGTTCCCAAGTATCGTGTTAACTCCCACTACTGACAGACAGACAGACAGACCGACAGACAGTGTTGCATGTCTCACCGAGCGTCACACAAAGAGCTACGTGCATGCTGCTCATTACCCTCAACTCTTATGACCATGATTTAATTAAAACAGTGAAGGTATAACATGAATCTTTAATTAAATTACTTGCTGTAAACAAGCAATCCTCCCTTGCAAGTGGCCCGCTGTAAAAACACTTAATGAGACGCGCGGCTCTTTGATGTGCTCGTAAAAAGTAAATCATTGCAGTTTCATAAACAAACGAACACGGCGTGTGGCGTGGACCTCCTGCAGGCACAGGCACAGCTATAAACTAGTATATAAGCGAAACGTGTCGCGCCAAACCCGCTAATACATACACGGATCACACAACACAGCCAGCCAGCCACGCGGCAGTGTTGAACAAGCTCAAGGCAAGGCTGTTCGCTTCATCATTCTCTCTCTCTCTCTCTCTCTCTCTCTCTCTCTCTCTCTCTCTGTTAAAGGCTAAAATAATGTGAAATGTAATGAAAACCTTGCATTTAACGACGAGAGCATTTCACTGTGTGGCGACAGTTGCTCGGTGAAAGTAATGAAGGAACATGAACCACAAATTAGGCAAAGTGTTAACATATTGGTGGAGACTGCTTGAGTTAGATATGAAGCAATGGAAACACGTCCGCTCGGGAGAAGCAGTTAATGCAAACTCACCCCATGAATCTGAAATCACAGGGCTGCTGCTGCTGAGAAGCATTGCTTTTCATAAACACGTAGTATCATGGGAAGGATTTGCAGCATTTTCCAGGAAGCGTGTGCTCGGTGTACTGACAGGTCGTGCTGGTGAATTAGTGACTGCCACTCTTGAATAACTTGTGCAACATGACGACATGAGAACGTAGAAGTGCTCTCTCTCTCTCTCTCTCTCTCTCTCTCTCTCTCTCTCTCTCTCTCTCTCTCTCTCTCATTGCGTGGCGTCTTAGGTGTTCTATTTTTTTCGTGGCGGGAAGAAGGATGTGAACACGCTCATTATTGAGAAACGTTTTGCATCCTGCCATGTCAAATTGTTATGAAACACACACACACACACACACACACACACACACACACACACACACACACACACACACACAGAACAACAACAATAACAACAACAACATAAGGGGGTCATATTGGGGTAATAATATTGGTGTGGCGGAGAATTTCACGGCAACAGCAGGAGCAGTCCCCGAGCGTCTAGGCATGAATAGTACATCAGCCTATTACACACCAGACTCCCTCCCTCCCTCCCTCCCTCCGTTCGTGCGTCCGTCCGTCCGTCTGGTCTGTCCGTCCTTGCCTCTCTCCTTGCCTCGCTAGTTGTGTTGCCTCGTGATGAGCTCCTGAACATTCCAGGCTGCGTAACAAGTGTTTTAGTAAAGTGATACTGGCTACAGCTTATCTGGCCACGCAGGAGAGAGAGAGAGAGAGAGAGAGAGAGAGAGAGAGAGAGAGAGAGAGAGAGAGAGAGAGAGAGAGAGAGAGATGGAGATTAGGGAGGTGGACAGAATAGAGATGCATCAAATCACCTGACTAACGAGCCATAAATCAAGGTATGCGCTCTCTCTCTCTCTCTCTCTCTCTCTCTCTCTCTCTCTCTCTCTCTCTAATTGAGGGAGAGAGAGAGACGTTTCGCTCCCACTTCCTTTGCTATAAGGTTTATTTTCCAATACTTCGATCATACGCTTTATTTTCCTATAACTTTCAATAATGTTGTTTTTCGGGTAGCTTTATTCATTTTCCCCTACTTGGATCATACGGTTAATTTTCCTATACTTTCCGTAAGGTACATTTTCAAGTACCTATATTAATGTTCCCATACTTCGATCATACAGTTTATTTTCCCTTAGCTTCCAATAAGGCTCATTCTCGAGTAATTTGGTAATAAATATGCGAATAATAAAATATGCGAAGAAGAAACAAAGGAAAACTGGCATGCAAAAAACGTGATTCCCTCTCTCTCGCTCTGTCTCTGCCAAGGCAGCAGGTGGTCACGAAAATACGTGCATTGCTCACATGATGGCCGCCGCACACGGCGGTGTTGTTATTTACTTGTCCTGATAGCTTAATCTAACCTAACCTAACCTAACCTAACCTAATCTAATCTAACCTAACCTAACCTAACCTAATCTGACCTAACCTAACCTAACCCTAACCTAATCTGACCTAACCTAACCCTAACCTAACCTAATCTAACCTAACCTAACCTAACCTAATCTAACCTAACCTAACCTAACCTAACCTAAACTAACCTAACCTAACCCTAACCTAACCTAACCTACCCTAACCTAAGCTAACCTAACCTAACCTATTCTAACCTAACCTACCCCTTTCCCCCCCTCCCCCCTCCCAAGACAGCACTCCCTCCCCCCATCCCCGGCTTGTCTTCCCTCCCCCCCCTCCCCCCCTCCCACCTATCCTATCCCCTCCCCCCTCCCCCCCTCCCCCCTCCCACCCTAACCTATCCCCTCCCCCCCCTCCCCCCCTCCCCCCTCCCCGGGCAGCCGACTGCCCTGTGGGGCCGGCTGCCCCCCTCAGTCAGGGAAGTACTCCAGCAGGGCGGAGTACACCACCAGGGTGAGGGACAGGGTCTGTGCAATGGCGAGCAGGTTGTCCCACAGGCCGTGGGACAACCTGCTTCCAGCCCTGCCCCTCCCCTGGCGAGCCTTCCCTGGCTGGGGGAGTTGGCGCTGTGGTGGTGGGGAAGGGGGCCACCACTCCCCTTCCCCACTCCTCGGAGGACGAGCCCCGCTCCCTCGTCCTCCGCGGGGGGTCGTGGCGCTCCTGGCCCTCCTTTTGCCCCTCCTCCGGGCTGGGGGCCGAGACCCACAGGCCCAGGCTATCCTTCCCCGGGCTGGCCGCCACCACCCTGGCCAGCCTCAGGGGCGGGTCCGGCCTCCTTCCCCGGGCTGGCCGCCACCACCTGGCCAGCCTCAGGGGAGGGGCCGACCTCGTGTCCCAGGCTGGCCGCCACCACCTGGCCAGCCTCTGGGGCGGGGCAGGCCTCGTGCCCTGGGCTGGCCGCCACCACCTGGCCAGCCTCAGGGGCGTGGCCGGCCTCGTGCCCCGGGCTGGCCACCACCACCTGGCCAGCCTCTGGGGCGGGACCGGCCTCCTGCCCCGCCTCGGGGACGCGGACAGCCTGGTCCTCCTGGGGGGGCTTGGGGCGGCTGCCCACTCTCTTGCTGTTGCAAAAGAGCACGGGGCAGCCCTGCCCCTGCCCCCCGTGGACACCCAGACCTCCGGCCAGGCTGAAGTACAAAACGGCGTGACGCCCCCGCCGTAGTGTACTTCAGTCCGGCCAGGAGGTCCCTCAGGGGCAGGTCCTGACAGAAGACTGTTGCGCCTCCTGCCAGGCAGTGCACCCTGATGGGTGTCTCCTGGTCCAAGGCGGCCAGCTTGTCCATATTCAGGCTGGCCGCCTGATCCGACACGAGGGGCTTCGCCCCCCCCCCTCGGCCCCTTGCCGGAAGGTAAAGGAGGCCAGAGAGCGCCTCCCCCTCCCACAGCAGCCCCCTGAGCGGGGGCGGGACAGCCTCACGGCGTCCACGCCACACTCGCCCAGGAGGCTCAGCCGTGCCTCCACTGACAGGCGACTGCTTTTTGCTCCCATCCTAGTTCTCATGAAATTAAAAATGTACCTTGGTTCAGTTTTGGCTGAGTGGCGAAAAGTAGGATGGTGGTGAACAGACCGCCTGAGAGAGAGAGAGAGAGAGAGAGAGAGAGAGAGAGAGAGAGAGAGAGAGAGAGAGAGAGAGAGAGAGAGAGAGAGAGAGAGAGAGAGAGAGAGGTTGAGTAATATTGACTGATTGATATATTTTGTTTGCCTTTTGTAACATTAATGCATTTCTGCATTTCATACACAGTTCAATACGTAAGGCCAGGTCCATCAAGCCGAAGCTTTTATACAGACCTGAATAAAGAATGACACAAGTAGCGCAAATGTTTACACCCTGACTTGTTCCTATTTGAGCCGCCATTTTGCACATGATAGAGGTAATAATAGACTACTTGTTTTGTTGTTTGCAGCACATGACACAATAATGAGTGATGGAGTGTATAGTATGCTATACTGTGCCACATATATGTTCACATACGTGAACTTGGCGAACACAAACACAGGTAGACACACTTACATAGATACCCACAAACATACTCGTACATACCACAACATATAACTGCATACATACACACATTCATATGTACATGCACAGACACACACACTCACACATATGCAACCTGTATGCGAACATACGTACAGCATGATGCATACATGCGGGCACACAATACACGCACACACACACACACACACACACACACACACACACACACACACACACACACACACACACACACACACACACACACACACACACACAGACACACACACACACACACACACACACACACACACACACACATGGCCACATACAAACCTGTGCACATACATACACATACTCACATACATACATAACAAATGTATGCATGGTTACATACATACTTTGCCGTAACATATGTTATATTAGCCAAAGTTTTCTATTAATGATATCATTGTTGGTGATGTACATACACACGTCCACAAGATGTGCACACCTGACATGTGTGTCTGTGTATCAACACATAACAGCACATGATTCACAGACATTGCTATGGTTAACATTAATAGTTTAGAAGTAAGAAACATTTCACTTTGCTTTTAAACAAATTGATAGAGGTTAGTGATTTAATATCGTGCGGGAGGCTGTTCCACTCCCTGACGCCGCGCACACTCACACTTCTCTGTTCGTGGACAGTCCTACAGAGAGGAAGTTTGAGGTCATCTGGCCTTCTATTGTTATTAATATTATTGGATAGTAATTTATAAGATGTATTATTGGGATATATGTAAATTGATTTGAAAAGAAATATACAAGTTTGCAAGAATATTATATCGGGGACTTTCAAAAGGTTGTGTTCACAAAATAGAGGATTAGTATGATCGTACCGTTTTTTTTTTTTTATGAAACATTACTCTCATTATTTTTTTGTGCGCAACAAATAACCCATCTAAGAGTGTTTTAAAAGCTCCCCCTGAAATTGCCGAACAGTTTATTACATGTGGATAAACAGTAGACATATATATTAATTTCAGACATTGGACAGTTATATTGTTTGTAATTGTGTACAAGACACCAGTTATTTGTGACAATTTACTACAGAGTTGATGTAGGTGTTGTTTTCATGTTAATCTATCATCTATTATTAAGCCTAGAACATTAAAATCCCCCATTACATAACATTTCATCTTTAAATTCGATAATACTTGTAAAATTTCTTCCATAGACTCAAGAAAATCAGTGAATGTTGAGTTGGGAGTCTATATACCATACCAATTATAAATTTAATTGTTTTTAAGACTTTTATGAATAATGCCTCAATATGTGGTGATTGCAAACAAGCATCATCAATAATGATAATAATAATAATAATAATAATAATAATAATAATAATAATAATAATAATAATAATACTTTATTGCTCTTACAGAGAATTTGTCTTGTGCTTGCCAAAGTATAAAAGAGAAATATAGAAGTATAAAAATTCTTAAAACTATCAGTTACATCTATTAAATTCTCAATCATAAACTATTAAAAACAGAACACATTAAAATATTAAAAACATTAAAAGTATTGCTGATGTCCCTGAGTGCTGCCTTCTTTTACAACTGTTGATTCCCATTCAATATCCTGATACTAGATGGAACATACGACTCCCTATACCGAGATGTTCGGCCCTGCACAGATCTCCATCTTCTGCCAGATGGTAACAATTCGTAACATGTGTGCAATGGGTGACTGGGGTCTTTTATTATGATATTGCTTCTCTGAATAACCGCTCGTTCATACAGTTCCAACAATGGTTTTGTATTTTTTACTTTTAATCGGCTACATTTCTTTATTATCTTGCTTAGTTTACCTTTAGATTCCACAGTACTATTTCCATACCAGCAACATATAGCAAATGAAAAAACTGATTGTAGTATACTACTGTAGAACAAATCCATTATCTTACTACCAACTTTTAACTTGCATAGTTTCCTAACAAAAAACATCCTTGAGTTTGCCTTCTTATATATTTTATCTATGTGAGAGGATAAGTTGAGTTTATTGTCTATGATCGTTCCTAAGTATTTGTATTCTTCTACTACTTCAACAGTTTCATCATTGATTTCCAAAGGTTCATGTTGTACGGGAGTCTTACTAAAATCAATAATCATCTCCTTACTTTTGTTAACATTTAATTCTAAAAAATGATCCCTGCACCATGTACTAAAATTGTTAATTTCTTCTCTATAAATAACATCATTACAAATAATCACACCTTGAAATTTACTAAGAATGTAGCTAGCTAGGCCACCACTAAGGGTAGACTTATTTTGAAAGTATGGCATGTCATGATCTAATTGATACAAATTACAAATAGTGTCATTAAGGCGAGTTTCACATAAGCCAAGGACATCGAAAGTGACACTGGATGGACTTCAACACTGGTCGTATAGGGAGTCCAGGTGTTGAGGTACACTACTGATACTGTAGGAAAATATTTGTAAGCTGTTACTAGGAAACGATTGACTGTGTAACTCATTACAAAAAATATAATCGCATACGGGATCACGTATTTTAGGTTCACTTAGGTGATCTACACTATGACTAGGATGATCTGCTTCATTACAAATGTTAACGATTAATGTATTAAGAACACTTAAAGAATAACTTTGATTATGGATTGCATTAATAAGCTCTACATCATTACTCTTGTGAAAAGGAAAATGTTCATTTGCCATGATAAAGAAGATGAAAAAGCATTAATTCCTGTAACAGTTGGGTAAAATATGAGAGAGAGAGAAAGAGAGAGAGAGAGAGAGAGAGAGAGAGAGAGAGAGAGAGAGAGAGAGAGAGAGAGAGAGAGAGAGAGAGAGAGAGAGAGAGAGAGAGAGAGAATTTTGTTTATAGTGGATATTATATGGAAAGACAATGAGAACTGTGACTGGACGGGAGAACAGAAGGAAGAACACCTCTGGCCTGGCCAGCGGAATCGGAAAAGAAGGGAGGGAGGGCGGCGGGGAAGGCTTCAAACGCAGACCTGGGCCGTTATACATAAACATTTTTGATAGGGTAAATGTACTTTTAGTGATCAGTTTTACTTTTAGTGGTAAAAGTTCTTTAAAAGTAATAGACAATCACTTTTAAGAGCCAAAAGACTTTTATCGGCTAGGAGTGGTGAGGGGGACACCTGTCTTGCTTGAGTGTTGCACGATCTTGCTGCGTCCCTAATCTCTGAGACTGGCTTTTGTGGGTTCAAGGGAACGCGTCTAACTTTTCATAATTTTTACTTAATTTGTATTATTGACATATATTTACACGCAGACGACCATAGACGACTTCCGACAACAACGAAAAACTACGAGAATTGTTTCACCTCCCCTCAAATTAATTCCATTAAATATCTGGAACACTTCACATTACACTTCGATTCAAATCACTTCACATATTTAATACTCAGTGATAAATCACATCCTACACAAACCTCATTACTAATATTCAGTGAGGAAGCACATCCCACACCTGCCAGACATGGGCATGATTTAAAAAAAAATTATTATGATTTGATTTTGATTATGGTGTGGAATACTTTTTTGATTGTGATTAAATGATGATTAGTTTAGTTTTGGTATTTTTGATTACGATTATTTTTTGTCTTTTTGTGCATGATTTGTATTAGATTATGATTGCAATCACATCTCGCTGTGATTATTTATAAAAAGATAATGATTAGCAATGATTAAGTACAATGCCTAAACAGGTAGCAAACTACATCTATTAGGTGCACTGTTCCATATTTGAGCACGGTAACATAACCGTTTGAATCACTTACTAACTAATGGTATTAAAAACATACATAGTGTGCAAGAGGATTTATTTGTTTTTGCTTTACAGTACATAATACATTACTTCTATGAATTTATTTCAAATCATGATCACAGGCTTTCACAGCAATAATGAAAACAAAGTATTTCTCTTTGAAAAATATAGAACTTGTTATACACATGATTTCTTATAGGCTAGATTATTTGTCATGTAATGTGTAATTTACTAAGTGTTTGTTACACTTGATAAACATCAATTCCTCAAAGCGAACATCGGTCATTGTGCATCGTTCAGGACGAAAGACTTTCCCAGCAAGAGAGAAAAGTGTCTCAACTGGAGCTGATGATGGTGGGATACACAGATATCGGAGAGCCAGTATAGCTAGTTGAGGTAATGGTGACTGATTCTGTTCCCAGAAGAGAAGGGGGTCACTGTCATCCTCTGTTGTTGGCTGACTCAGGTAGGATTGTACTTGTGATAAAGTTGATGTTAATGTACAGAGGGAAGAGCTCGTTGATGCTGATGGTGTCATGAATCTGAACAGCCTGCACTTCTTTGTAGGGGCCTCCTTATTTTCCTGAAGGGAACCCTTTTCTTCAGTGGCAGTGGACTTAATGTCATGTACTTTAGACTTCAGTAGGGATGTGATGAACATGACTTGTTGTGGTGAGCACCAGTCCATGTTGAAGCGTGGGTCTAGGAGTGAAGCCAGCTGAAACATCGCCTTGTCTTCATTGATCTTCAGTGTTTTCTTGATGGAGCTTTTGAGAGTAGTAATCACCTTTGACTCGTGTGTCTGTGACGGTTGTTGAAGCTCAGCTTTCAGTCCACGAATGCACGGAATTGCTCTGCTTGACGTTACAACATTCTCTCCCTGACACTCTAGAGTTGCTACTTCAGATGGTGTCAAGATGTCTGTTACCTGCTTGATGAGATTAAGTTCATATTTGGTTATCTTTACTGGACAGTTTAGCTGATGAAGCTTGGCTGGATCAATATTGAGAAGGGAGCGAAGCATCTTGTTACTGGTGTTCCATCGCGTTGCATTTTTGTCCCGAGGTCTGCACTGACTTGGACAATGTCAGATGGCAGTGCAGAGTGACGAACGTGTGACGCTAGACGTGAGGCTTGTCCAGTGACTCCTGAGACAGGCCCTGCTTCTTGGAGCCCATCTTTCACAGTAGTTTGTAAAGTGTGAACAAAACATCTGACATGGCCAGGCAATAGCTGCAGCAAGTTGTCATTGTTATCAGGAATGTGAAAGGTGTCATCCTCCTCTTCGCCTTCACTGTCTTGATTAGTGTCCGCATCGTCCACACCGGGAAGTGTCACGAGTGCTTTAAGCACAGTGGTGCCACTGTCGGTTACAATTGTCAAAATCTTTGTTTGTAGGTTAAAGCTAGTGATGATTTCTGTGAATGTGGCATGGATCTTTTGTGCAGTGTGGGACCCTTTGAATCTTGTGCATGCCAACAGTGTTGATTGGAGCTGGAAGTTATCATTGAAGTGACACGTGATCCCAGTGCACGACCGCATCTGTCTGTTTGTGCAAAGGTCAGGTGTAACACAGACGTAACCAACAGAAGAAGACTTCTTATTGAGATGTTCCTGTAGTTGTTGAGTTTGCGAAGGAAGAAGCTTGCTGCTGAGCTCCTTGCGGCTTGGGCTGCTGTAGCTGGGCTAAGCCTTGTTAAGAAGAGCTTGAAAGTTAGCATCCTCAACCCTTGAAAGAGGTTGGAGAGAGCCGGCAATGAAGCGAAGGAGTAACTTCTCCATTTCCTTTTGCCGGCGATCACTATTGCACCATTTTTTCCTTGTAATAGATATCCCAAAGTCAATTATTGGAACAAGGGCTCCACCAGCTGCTGTTGTTACTGCCTCCACGTTGCTATCCACCTTGACATCTGCATGAGCTTTCCCAAAGTAAAAACAACTCAATACATTGCGGTAATTATATATATATATATATATATATATATATATATATATATATATATATATATATATATATATATATATATATATATATATATATATATATATACTCGTATATATATATATATATATATATATATATATATATATGAAACTTTATCGTGAAGCCTGAGGGGAGAGTGGGAGTGAGTTTTTCTTGCTATTTCAATTGTTATTTTTTGGTGTAATATAGACACACATATATATGGCATTGCATTAAGAAAGAAAAACACTTTTCATTATGAAGCAACGGTCTGGTTAACAGATAATGGCGGCGGCACACTAGGACAATGTCAATGACTGTTGGTTGTTTTTGCTACTGCTTTTCTGTTTCACTATTCAAAATGAGTGGCACGTTGGGGGAGTTTGGTTGTTGAGGAGTACAGATAACACTTTGGTCTAGCATGTTGCTGCTCACGTCAGGATTCAAATATATCTTTTATTTGTATGTTTTACTGTACAGATAAATTAAGATGCAGCAATATTTATTTGTAATTTTGTTCCTGTTACATATTGAAATGCTTTATTTGTAAATATTCGTAATTATTTCATTTCATTAAGCATTCCGACTATCTTCGAGCTGCCAGTTAGCTGTTATATATGCAATGTTACCAGCGAAACATCTCTGTCTGTCTCACAGTCTCTCTAGAGAGCGCAAACTTTGATTTCTGACTCGTTAACACTCTCTCTCTCTCTCTCTCTCTAATTCACGTAGAGAGGGAGAGAGAGAGAGAGAGAGAGAGAGAGAGAGAGTATTAGTATGTAAAATTCTGATACATTCGTGTGAATACAATTTCTTGGACAGATATCACGCCGCTGCCTCTATGTATTTACAGAACAAGCCAGCGCCAAGTACACGAGTTGGGACGAAACGACACCGTGACGCAGTGGGTCTCTGGTCTCGTGGAGAGTGATCTGCCGCAAGAGGAAGAATGCACGTGAGTTTTGTCCTGGCCGCGGAATTCCGGATAACGCAGGTGTCTGGGAGAGTGGATGATCAGACAGGACTGAGTAGATGCTGAGTCTCGGGAGTGAACTGTGTGGTGCAGGACTGTATCGGTTATGCAGTCCCTTTTAACGAGAGACATCGTGGAGGAGGCTGGCGAGTGCTCTCAACACACGTGACGGAGCGGCGCCTTGGTAACTGTCACCGTGGCCAGGAAGTCTCTTGTGCTGAACACTACAATGTTGTGTTATCAAGACTGTGTATTGGTGCAGCGCATACAGTCGGATCACTAAGCGTGTTGTAGTGATGAAACTATGGAAACTATGGCGAATGATTATTGATCGTTGGAAAAAAGCATAGGTGTGATAATAATTCGGTGCTTGAGTTACACTAACACTCCATCACTACCGCCACCACGGCCATCACCACCGCCATCACCACCGCCATAACCACCGCCGCTACTATTCAGATATTCAGATATTCAGATATTTATTCCATTATACAATGGTTATTCTTACGTACATATAACAGATTAAGACATGCAATTTGAGTGCAGTCATGTCCACTCTGATACATAATCTACATATTGTCTTCACACCATCTCATGACTGGTGCACGTTATTACGAAGATAGAATTATGGTTAAAATAGAAGCTAAAATGTAAAATACAAAGAATAAAATGTAAGTAAAATAACAGATAAGAATAAAATAGCTACAAATAAAAGATTAAAAATCGTAAGTCAGCCTATAATAAGTTAAATTTGCCCCTCACATTGCGAAGTATAAAAGTCCATGTAAGAAAGTTGTGTTGGTGGTTTACACACTGAATTGTTTGTTGAATAGATAAGTGTGCAGTAATTTTTTATAAGTTCTAATGGAGGGTGCATTCCTTATATGAGGAGGAAGGCTGTTCCAGAATCTTGGTCCAGCAGCCAGTAGTGATCTCGCTCCAGTACAGGTGTTAGTCTTTGGTTCATACATGTTGTGCTGTTGTCTGGTGGGGACACTACACACCTCACTCACTTTCGGCATGGGGAATAAATAGGTAGGAATATTACCATGAGTAATGTTGTACATAATGATACCTAATTCGTATTTGTATTTTTGGTGTACTTTTAGCCAGCCACATTCTCTTAAAAAAGGTGTAGCGTGATCAAATTTAGCACCGTTGCCTAGTGCAACTTTCGCTGCAAAGTTTTGGAGTTTTTGCACTTGTTGTGTATGAGTGATATTTGCAGTTCCCCAAATCTTTATTCCATAATTAATTATGCTTAGCACTAACGTGTTCATGAGAGTAGTTCTAGTCCTCCTATTAAAACAGTCCTTACTCTTATTTATGTTCAAAATTGTGCTAAAAATTTTCTTATTTATTTTTTTGATATGAGTATTAAAAGTCATGTGGGAATCAAAGTATACACCCAAGTTTTTAAGGGAACTGCTGGGGAGTATGTTAGTGTGATCTACTTGTAGGCACGTATCAGGTGGGATCTGAGATATAAGACCTCTGCTGCCGACAAACATGCATTGTGTCTTTGTCGTGTTGAGCAGCAAACCATTCATGTGAAAATATGCCTTAGCTTGTGACAGAGCCACTTCTCCCTTGTGAACGAGATCTTGAATATTCGCTACTTCTCCAGTGTGGATGAGCTGCGTGTCATCTGCGTACTGTATGACCTGGCAGTCGGGGATGTGCTGCGAGAGGTCATTTACAAATATAGAAAACAATATTGGACCAAGCACTGATCCTTGAGGAACACCATAAGCAACTTCAAGTTTATTAGAAATATGTTTACCTATTTTGACTGACTGAGTTCTTTTGAGAAGGTAGCTTTGGAACCAAAAGGAATCGACTCTTAACATTCTTAGTTTCCTTAATAATATTTCATGATTAACGCTGTCGAAAGCTTTTGATAAGTCACACAGCGTTACTAATGAAATGTTTCTCCTGTCAATAGTGTCGAATAGTGAATTGGACAGAGTAAGCAGAGCGCTTTCTGTAGAAAGCTTAGGTCTGAAGCCATGTTGCGTATCACTGAGGAGGTGATTGCTTTCAAGGTGTGAGGTGAGTTGAGCAGCAATAACCTTTTCAAGAACTTTTGAGATAATTGGAAGAAGTGATATGGGTCTATAGTTTTTCGGTTCCATAGCGTCTCCTGTTTTAAAAATGGGTACTACTAAAGCGTGTTTCCAAGATTCTGGGAAATTTCCTGTTGCAATTGACGAATTAATTATACATGTAAGATACGGAATAATTATAGGCAGTGATTCTTTTATAAATCGAAGTGAGATATTATCAGAGCCACAAGAAGAAGTGTTTTTTAAATGTTTTATTATCAATATAATGGTATTGCTATCAGTTGGCTGGGGTCTAAACATGCTACAGGATGGACCGCTGGTGTTATTGTTGTTGGGTACAGGCACATTCTGATTATGCTCGCTATTTTGGTGAGTTTTTTCAAAGGTAATTTTCCCAACATTAGCAAAAAATTTATTGAAACTTTCCACTTTCTTTCTCAGTGTTTCCTCATCTTTATCAATTTCTAGCGTAGCTTTGCATATATCTTTGGAGATAACCTGGTTTAATATTTTCCACGTGGCAGCACTATTCCCTCTGTTGCTCTCAAGCTTGTTGCTATAATACTCTGATTTAGATTTTTTTATTGACATTTTCACTTCTTTTTTAAGTTCCTTATACGTGGACTGTAGGTTTACGTTAGACCTGTCATTTTTAAGATTTATTTGTGCTGCATCTCGCTCGTGCATCAGTGCTCGTAAGTGCTCGTTCATCCAGGGGGCGAAGGGCCTTCTCACTTCTCTTGTGACGAGAGGAGCACACTTGTTTAAACAGTTATTGAAAATGCTCGTAAATATATTGACTTGGGTGTCAACATTGTCTGTTATGAATATATTATTCAACGTTTGAGTTTCTTGACTTAGTAAATCGCATATTGTTTCAGATGAGTAAGATGTTAGATCACGAAATGTTTTTACTACTGGTGGACGCTTTGTCTTTTTTAAGTTTACAGTCACGCTGATGAGCTCGTGGTCGCCAACAGGACACGGCATTGTGTCTGTGTGTAATATGGACTGAGTCTTATTGGTAACTATTAAGTCTATGAGGGTGGCAGAAGTGGGGGTGATTCTCGTGGGTTTGCTAACTACCTGTGTCAGTTTGGTGTTAAAAATAATTTGCTTCATCTTACTATTATCACATAAAACGTTGTCATTAAAATCTCCTAAAATATAAAATGGCTTATCTTTTAAGCTAACATATCTAATAACATCCGTTATATAGTCATAAGATTCACAGCGAGCTTTTGGGTGTCGGTACAGGCAGCCAATTATAACACTGGGAAACTTGCTGCTCTGCACTGTCACCCACACGTCCTCAACACCTTGCGCTCTTACAATGTCGATTTCGAGTGGAACTACCGTAAATACATCTCTGATATATATACAAACACCTCCTCCCCTACCTTTGTCGCATCTGTACACTTTGTATTCGGGTATGTATATATAATCGTCAGGAAAATCGTTACACAACCATGTCTCACTAATACATAGTACATCTAGTTCCTTTTCCCTTACAAGGAGCTCTATCTCCTCTTTGCAGCCTAACAAGCTTTGGGCATTAATGTGAGCAATTGTTATTTTGTTCCTTGGTTTGGGAGACATGCTGGCCCTACCTTCTTCGCCGAGTTCCTATTTGGTGTAAAGGTGACACAACTTCTGCTTATGTCCTAATCTATGACATAATTCACATTTGAGTCTGTGGTCAAAACGACATGTATCTTGGCGATGGTTGTGTTCACCACAATTGTAACAGCCATAACTATACCTCCCACGTGTTGATGTGTATGCAGTGTGGTGCAAGTTGTACAATATTTGTGGGCGAGTGTAGTGTGTGTTGTGAGGTGTGTAAGGCTGTGTGTAGTGTGTGCTGTGTAGTGTGTGGGACTGTGAGTTGTATTTCCTATGAGGTCTGAAGAGCTGTGTATTGTGAGCATTGTGTGATACTTGGTGCTGTGTGTAATGTGCGTTGTGTGGTGTATGGGATTGTGCATAATGATTGTAGTGTGGTATATATTTTGTGGTGCGCGGGGTTGTGTGTTACATGTGTATATTGGTGTGTTGGATTGCGTGTTGTTCGTAATGTCACGTGTACTCGTATATGAACGTCCAAGGTGCGGTCTGTATGGATGAGCGTTTTGTGTGTGTTGCATTATTTGGGGTTGTGCATCTAGCGTGCCGTATGGTGTATAGTGGTGAGTGTAATGTGTGACATTAGGTGCATGGGGATGTATGGAAGTGGATCCCATATCGTGGCGGCCCAAATCAATCTCGAATAACTCAGGAGATCTACCGGAGCTGCCATCGGCACTCCCTGTCATCCACCGTTCTCCCCAGCCCGCATCCACATTGTGCGATGGACTTCTATTTACTGCTGCAGCGTAAGAGTGTGGCTGTATTCTTGGCGATGTTGACGTTGCGTGCTGGGGAGTGGGCAGCAGTGGAGGTTTGTGAGTGGCTGCGTAAGAGTGTGGCTGTGTTCTTGGCGATGTTGACGTTGCGTGCTGGGGAGTGGGCAGCAGTGGAGGTTTGTACTTACTAAGAGTAAGTACATGATTCTTGTTCTCGTTAGTAGTGATAGGAAGGAAATATCTCCATTTTTCCCCCGTATACTGTGGAAGTGCTGCCTCAACACACCGCCGCCGCCGCTATGAGAAGTACATGATTCTTGTTCACCTTTACAGTGTTGTGTTGGTGGGTGGCTGCGGCTGCGATAGGAAGTATTGTTACACCGTTATGATAGCGCTGGTTGTGTGAGTGAGGTAACAACTCGGAACAATTCCTAGTATTAAGGAAAGGTCACATTGTTTGCTACAGAAGACCATACGGCATGGAAGTGGGGGGGGCGGTCTTTTGATGAATAAATAAAGACCAGGAAATTATATTTTTTACACGTATCGTTAAGCTGAAGTACCATGCTTAGTAGTAATCAAATTAAACAGTATAATATCAAATGAAAACCATAGATATCCTCACCAGCACACACACCTACGGTACACTGAAGCCACAGAAAAGCTTATAAAGATACGGAAGAAGCAATGAAAAGACACAAGACCCGGAACCCCGGCTGCACTTTGCTCCCGGCTTCACATTCCCGGCTAAAACCAGCCAATAATTGCACTTTTTTTAATTATTATACAGAGAAAGAGAGAGAGAGAGAGAGAGAGAGAGAGAGAGAGAGAGAGAGAGAGAGCGAGAATGTACGTGGTGTGTTTTACTTCTTATACTCATTTCCAGCATTTTTTTTCTCCTGTCGCTAAAGATTATGACCGCGCTGCCAGGGACTTTGTACTTACTCTCACCATTTTTCAGTCCAGTTCACTAATGCAGGAGTAAAGCCACATTTTCTCTCTTTAATCTCTTGTAATTGTCAACACCACAAGGATCTCCATTTTTTCTTATTTAAGCCACATTTTTTCTCTTTAATCTCTTGTCAACACCAGAAGGATCCCCATTATTTCTTATTTAAGACACATTTTTTCTCTTTAATCTCTAGTCAACACCAGAAGGATTTCCATTATTTCTTATTTATCTTCCTATGAGTTGAATTAGTTCAGTGAAGGAATACCATGACACACCTGGAACTGGTCTTGGTGTCTGGGACTTTTCGTTTTGTTGTTTTTATGTGTAAACACGAAGGTAGTTTGATTCTGGTTTATAATGATGGTAATAGCAGAAGTAGTAGTAGTTGTTGTTGAAGTATTAATGTTAGTAGTAGTAGTAATCGCAGCAGCAGCAATAGTAGCAGTGTACTTTCAATACATAACCTACACAGTACCTGTATAGTCCTTACCACCACCACCACCACCATCACTTCTACTACCTCCAGCATGTCAGTGGGCGGAGTTTTGGAGATTCACAAGACACACAATACTCTTACATTTTAAAACATTTTCCCAACCCCTGGCATGTCTTGTGCGGCGTAAATAATGAAACAAGAGGGTCCGCGTGTTCCCCGTCCTGTCCTGCGGCTTAGCAAGGGGGAGAGGCGGCCTCCACTTAGACTCTGTTTTGATATGTTCCTTAGAAACTGCTTATGTTGCAGCTGGCGGGTCCGAGGCAGGCGGCAGTATCCCAAGACGGTACAAGGACACACCTGCCGGCCTGCGTTTTCTACTAAGAGATAAGGAAGAGTCGCTATGATTAAAAAACGAATTTAAAGATTGCTTATGGAGAGAAATGCGTGTGGCTGGCGTGTCATAAGCAGCGTGTGCGTTGCTTCAGTTCATGATCTCGACGTCTCACCTGGCAGGCTTCTGTGTTTTACTCCGAGATGTAGAGGAGTCTCTGTGACCAATG
>NW_026973679.1:882500-902500 GCF_035594125.1 Scylla paramamosain | reverse complement strand
GCTGCTAATTATAAGGTAAGGTAGAAAAATAAGGTACGCTGAGGTCATGCATGGAGTAATGAGTATGAGTTAGTGTGGTAGTAATGAGTGGTCAATAATGAATAAATAAATTAAATAAAAAAATATAAAAGCTAGCATGAGAGAAAGATGACACGGAAAGTTACGTGACATTTGTTTTTCTTTTGACGACAGAGAAATGACATTGTTTTGTTTACCACACAGAACCATTGTGAAGGACACTGACAAAACTACAAGTGTGGGAAAGAGAAGCAGCCTGGATAGTTAACATGGCATTTGAGTTATTTCAGCTCGTGACGTGACCAGCACAGAGAAGCAATACAGTTCAGGTTTACCACACAGAGAACATTTTTTGAAGTGATACTGAAAAAAAAATACAAGTGTAAGAAAGAGATGAGAAGGTGAATTTTGTGGCAGGCTTATGTTATTTCCATCACGGAGACGAAAATTAATATACCTTACACATAATACACAAGTTACTGTTGTGAGAAAGACGCACAAATGCAAGAAAGAGATGAGACACGGAGAATTACGTGAGGGTTGTTTTTTTTTTTTTTTACCCTCCTCCCGCGGCCTCGCTGCACAAGACTTTCTTCTTTCTCTCACCCCTGTTCTGTCCACCTCTCTAACGGAAGAGTTAACCAGTACTCTCAATCATTCATCCCTTTCTCTGGTAAACTCTGGAACTCCCTGCCTGCTTCTGTATTTCCACCTTCCTATGACTTGAATTCCTTCAAGAGGGAGGTTTCAAGACACTTATTCATCAATTTTTGACCACTGCTTTGACCCTTTTATGGGACTGACATTTTAGTGGGCATATTTTTTTTATTGAATTTTTGTTGCCCTTGGCCAGTGTCCTTCCTACATAAAACACACACACACACACACACACACACACACACACACACACACACACACACACACACACACACACACACACACACTGTTAGGTTACGTAATATGTACATACCAAATTATTACATAAATAGGCCAACACAATCCAAATATGTTTTGTTCATGCAAAGTACAAGTTCAAGTGTGATGAAGAAATTATCTTTGTTTTTGAGGATGGTGCTACGCATGTTTAGATAAATAGTGTGCAAAACACCTCAATAGTTTTTCTAATTTCTTAATTAGTAACAGTATGTATCATTATATATGCATACACTTTTTTTTAATTCATTTTTTTGCCATTGCTTACAGTGTATTTCATTTGTATGTATTTTTTTCTTGTATAATATTATGCACATTCTGTTTATAATTCTGTATATAATGTTTGTATTATTTTGCTGGAGAGCTGTGCTCCATACTTTTATATAAAGTCTGAGCTTTATCTGAGTCTCAATAAATTCAATTCAATTCAATGCAATTCAATTCAATTCAATTCACACACACACACACACACACACACACACACACACACACACACACACACACACACACATACATACACACAGAAAAACACACCTACACCCATACACAATCTAAGAGATAATACGGAGTTTGTTACAAGGTTCGGGGTTATCAATGTAGTTTATCTTCGCCTACACTGAGAAAACCTATAAGAGACAGACGTGTAGCGTACATGATGTGTAGTCACCGCCGGACCTCACCAGACATGAATAAATCTGAAGCGTACATAAAAAAAGCGGGATAAAGGAGGATTCCATGTCTTACAATAGCAGTTCCCGGGAGACTTGGTCGGTGGGAGGAGAAAACAAGAAACTCCTGTGTGTGACATTGACACGAGATTAAACAAAGTAATGGTCCAGACAACCTGTTGGGGAGGCGGCTATGCGGGGGGAGGGGAAGGGAGTGAGGGAGTGTGATAGAGAAAGGAAAACATTGCGAGGGAAGGGTAAGGGAATGTGACAGGGAAGGGAAACACAGAGTGGTGTTTGTGTCTCGCAGCGTCATGATTGGATGCGTGTAGGAAGAGTGGCGGTGGTGTTAGAATTATGATTGTGTTGCTGGTGTTAGTGTTGATCTGTTGTTAATGAGTGTGTTAAGGATTGTTATGTTGTGGCATTGATGGTTGTAGTGGTGATTATGGTAGTGTTAGGCTTGTTATTATAATGTGTGTTAGTAGTGGGGATGGTGGTATAATAATAATAATAATAATAATAATAATAATAATAATAATAATAATAATAATAATAATGATAAAAACTGCAGCAGCAGCAACAACACTAGTAGCAGCAAAAGATTATTATAAAAACTAACAGTAATGTAACTTTCTAACATGGTCATCCTTCACATAATTAGCACCAGTGAGTTTGTCAGGCCGCCAGGAGTCAGTCCCCACAGCACGCGTCACTGGCCCCCTGTACCGGCTGGTGTGCCCTGTGATCCACACACCTACTGTCTCCCTCTCTCAGGTTCCTTTCAAGTGTGTATTAGGCCTCGTTATCCTCCTCACTGCCTCTCCCCAGCGCTCTACGAAGGTTGTATCTGTGTTTCCTGCTACCCTTACCTCTATTACCTCTGCCTTGCCCCCTCTCCTCTACACAGGGGTTGATAGACACCTGCAGGGTGAAGAGGGGCGGTTCTGAACGGGTCTGTCTTATGGAGCAGTGAAGGGATTGGCTGGATTAGTCGCGGGTAGCGGTGAGCGGAGTTAATTGTGTGTAAAACCAATTGAGGGATAAATCAGAGACACGTGGAGAGGGGCCGCTGTGGTGTGGCTGTTATGCATCGCTAATGGTATTACTGTCTTGAAAGGCCAACTGAGCATCTCTTGCCCTTGCGCTGTTTGCATCTACTCAGGCGCGTCTGGACTGAGGCGGACGTGAAGGGCTGCAGGTGATGGCTGGTGCTGTAATCCCCGGCGTGGACTGGCTACACGTGTCTGAACTCAGGTTATGCTTGTGTGGGAAGACTTGGAGACTGAGGCGTAGTTTGGAATTGTGACCTGTTGACTGTTGTTTTGGCTTCTTAAGCTCTTAGGTTCATAGTATAATTTCCAAATACTTAGTGAGGTTACAGGAATTTTTCCAAATAGTTATACTTTCGTAGTTTATGTAGTGCCTCTGAAATAATGAGTTCTGGTGTGTGCAGTTTTATAATCTTTTCCTAATAACTATTCTGCTCTGTACGTTTTTGTAAAGCCTGAAAAAAGGAGGTTCTGCTGTGTATTTTTGTAGGGTCCTTGGGATAGTCGGTATGCTGTATGCTTTAATAGGCTTTTCAAATATGATTTCTGCTGTGTGCATTTCTGTAAGGTCTCTGAAACAGCACATTGCGTCAGGGTTGTGTCCCAGGTGACGTCTGGCCAGCACAGGAGCAGATGGCAAGAGAGGGAACGCTGGATTTCTTGCCAATGGTTTGTTTCCTTTGGGCGACAGCGGATCAGTTCACTTTCCCCTCCAGTAATGGATCACTGTGTACCTCTGCTAATGGCTTCTCCTCTCCCTCCGAGCTGCGTCTTCCAGTTGTCACCACCTGGGTTTCATTTGTCACCATCCTTAACCATTCTTAACTATCCCAAACTTCTCTATTTTCCGCCACTTTCTTTACACACACACTCACACACACACATACACACACTCTCTCTCTCTCTCTCTCTCTCTCTCTCTCTCTCTCTCTCTCTCTCTCTCTCTCTCTCTCTCTCTCTCTCTCTCTCTCTCTCCTACTTCATTAGAAAAGTAATTGCATCTAGGAACAGAAAAGTCACGGTCAGTCCTGTGATTCAGCAATATTTCTAACACAGTGATGGTTATTGGTATGTTATATTATGAAGAAGATTTCAAGGGAACTGACGATTATTAAGTATACAGTTAAGACACTTCAAATTTTGGATGATACATTGTTTTTATATTTTACCCTATAGGAGTCATAACTTTTGTCCTTCTTACACACTTCATAAAAATATGCTAGAAAGAGTAATATATTGTGGATGTCTTGGCGCGCTTCCCTTCACGGTTGTGTAATGATGTCCTCTCATCCAGGGAGTTGCTCATCCTGTCATTAACCTCTTTAATCTCTCCTCGAGGCTCCTCTGCTTAACCTCAATAACCTCGTCTCCGTGGATGTGCTGTGACGAGTTTTCCGCCTCGTATTAAAAAGGTTCTCATTATCGTATATTTGAAAGCCTTACGTAACACATTACTGACGTGTTTTCTCTTTGTACTATTGAGGCTTTTCCACTTTTCTTTACTTTATCTCCATTCGCCTTGATTTTCGTTATTTATCAAGATTCGCGGGACTTCTGATTTCGCTTTTCATTTCGTTCTTGCCTAAGAAAAATAAAATTGATATGATTTGTCAGACTCTACGCAGATACTTTAGTTTTGTCTTATTTGTTTCAACAGTTTTCCTCCCAGTGCCTTTGTTCCAGACAGCTGTGTGATAATTGTGAATAGTTTCATCAATATTTCCCATCCGGATAACCTTGCACTCCACCACTCCTTCCCGGCATGTCAGTCAAATACTTCACGGGAAGGCAATGCACAAATGCACTCTGCTCTGCTTCTACCCCGGAACACTAAATTTGTTGTTTGTGCGGCAGAGCAAAAACACAGATGTCTATTTACATTAAAAGTTTGCCTCGTTGCTCCTCGCCAAAAATAGAAAATATTTTAACATAATGGAATTTCTGTTACATGTCGCATAAGAAATAACATTTTTGAATTTCTTATTCTTTTCATCCATCTTGGAAACATAAGAAATCAATGAGTTAATATTATCATTGCATAATAATGAGAAAAACAAGTTTGCAGAGAAAAGGTCCCTTGAAAGGTTTAACAACGTAACATAAAGTAAGGAGCCTGCAAAAGGTCAGTCAGTCCACACAAGGCAGCTCTTGAGCACTTAATAAAGCTTACCACCTGCAATATTCATCCAGGAATTCATCTGATATCTTAAAGAAATCTAATGACTATGGACTTTGCTGCACAACACTATTTGTACACAGTTCCTTACAACTTCCTTTATTTTGGTATGGTCTCATGCTCTTATATCAGAATTGTGCACCAGCTTTAAGACCATATTCGTAAACACCCTTGCCAGCGTCCTGACTACTTCCAGACGTCTCCACCTGAAGTGCCACGGATCTTTAAGGGTGTTTTCATGGTTGTAGTGGCAGACTGACTAGCTCCCTACATTGTTAACAAGAAAAGCTCTCTGGAGAACCTGGCCAGTCATCTCTGAATACTGACTTTACTACCACAAGTGCTTCATGGATCTCCCCATCTTCGCAGTCCGGGTGTTGTGGATATGTAATGTACCGTACCATGTTTCATTTTGTACCTCCATTTATTGTACGCTTGACATCCCTGTAATCCTCAGTCTGGCTGGTGCTTCCGAGGTAGTTACGCGCTCAGGGTCTGCCACGGCATTGTTCCTTTGTTCCTGGCCTTAATATAGAAACCACAGTCTGCACGTGTTTCTGTAAAGAATCTACAACTTACTGGCTGCCCTGTTCCGACACCTACCTCACTGTGTATTCGCTCATTCCTTCCTTACACTTGTGCTTGAATGGGGCAGGTAATTGCTGCTGCTCAATCTGTAGGGATGTGCTTCACTTCCTCTCTCCAAATACACGAACATCTGTCAGGCAAATTGTACCTACCTCTTATTCTCAGGTTTTGGAATATCTACTCTAGTGCTCTCTCTCTCTCTCTCTCTCTCTCTCTCTCTCTCTCTCTCTCTCTCTCTCTCTCTCTCTCTCTCTCTCTCTCTCTCTCTCTCTCTCATATCCTTTTTCCGTGTGTTCCGTGTCTGTCAAAATTTTTCCACATGTGTTCTTTCTTTCTTTCTTTTTCTTTCTTTCTTTCTCTTTTTCTCAGCTCAATTACATCTCCGTGTGTCTCCTCTGCGCCTCGATTGCTTCCACGTCGTCCTGTGCTTCAGTCTGAGTCATGCACAATCTGCCATTCTCAGAGTGTTGTCGTTTTCTCCCTTGCTGCCCCACCTGTCCCACCTGTCCTCCTTGCTTCTTTGTTTTCAGTTATACCTCTTGCGCTTCTTCCTTTGCATTTTACCTTAGCTTTTTTTCTTGAATGCTGGATACGTGATTCTCATTATGACTCTCTCTCTCTCTCTCTCTCTCTCTCTCTCTCTCTCTCTCTCTCTCTCTCTCTCTCTCTCTCTCTCTCTCTCTCATTTTTTAATCGTCTATCTTTTAAAAAATTTACTTTTTTATTTTTGTTCCTTTTATGTTTTTCTGAGTCTTTTACTACTTTTTTTTTGACTCAATTGTTTTATTGTTTTAATCTCCATTAATTGTTAGTACTTTTGGTTTTAAGATATTTCAAAATCGTGCTAGATTTTGTCGAGAGAGAGAGAGAGAGAGAGAGAGAGAGAGAGAGAGAGAGAGAGAGAGAGAGAGAGAGAGAGAGAGAGAGAGAAAGTAGTAGTAGTAGTAGTAGTAGTAGTAGAAGTAGTAGTAGTAGTAGTAGTAGTAGTAGTAGTAGTAGTAGTAGTAGCAGTAGCAATGGCAGTGGTGGTAATGTAGTGGGCATTTTTTTATTGGATTTTTGTTGCCCTTGGCCATTGTCCTTCCTACATAAAAAAAAAGTAGAAGTAGTAGTAGTAGTAGTAGTAGTAGTAGTAGTAGTAGTAGTAACAGTAGTAGTAGTGGAGTATCATTCTCATCCCTGTTCCCGTAATGCATAAAGTAGATAAACTCAAGAAAATTAAAACTGAATTTGTAATGCATGGGATGTATTCCGCCAGGGAGATGATTTTCATATCCGACACACACACACACACACACACACACACACACACACACACACACACACACACACACACACACACACACGTGTATGCGTCACAAGTAGGAATGATAACATGTATAACTTTTCTCTCTTTCCCTTTCATTTATTTTGTATCGTTTTGCTTCACTTCATCTTCTGTTATTTTAATCAAGTGTAACTAAAATAAATGCATGTGAATAAGGAGGAAAAATAATGACCCTCCATCTTTCTCTCTGTTCACTTCACTCAACTTTCTCTTCCTTTTTGAAATATAGGAATTTAAAAAATGAAAGAGTATATCACTCTATTGTTTACTTCTTTTTGAAATGTAGGTATCTGAAAATTAATCCATCAAGTGTAAGGAGGAAAATAATAACATACACCTTTCTCCCTTCACTGAAAACATAAGTATATTTTTTGTTCTTTCTCCCTTCCATCTTTTTCTTCACTCCATTTTCTGTTCCCTCTTGAAGTGTATCTAAAAAAAAAAATTGCACATGTCTGGGTTAGAAAATATAAACAGAAATATACCGTCCTCCCTTGTCTCATTTTAATTTTTCGCTTCACTCCTATTCTGTTTGGAAATGTATCTAAAAACAAGTGCTTATTGTGTCTAAAGGGAAAAAAAAAAAATAACAAAAGTGCATCTTAGAAGAAAATAGCATCTTTCCCTTTTACTTATTATCATCTTTCTGCTTTACTCCGCCTCTTCTTCCCTTACCTTTTATAAATGTATCTAGAACTGAACACTCGTGCCTAAGGAAGAAAACAATAACGAAAAGTTCATCTCTGAAAAAAAAAATAATAATAATATCATACACTCTTCTCCCTTTACTTTATTTTCATCTTTTCGCTTCAGTTCACCTTCCCCTTGCCTTGCCTTTTAGAAATGTGTGCAGGTCGTGGGAAGTAAAGTATATCTGTGCGGTCAGTTTCATCCTGAGTTTAGCAGCAGCATCGTCTTCCTTTTTGCTTCCATTTTATTGTTTTGCCTTAGCCGGTGCAAGTGCGTGCGGCGGTCAGAGCGAGTCAGGAGGCTTTCCACTGAATGGCGGGGTCGGGTATATAAACCCCGCTGGTCGCCTCGCCTCGCTTTGTTGAGGAGTAAGAGACGTCTAGAGAGCTGAGTCCAGTCGAGTCCAGCCCTCCAGGATCTGTCTTGCTCTCAGGACGTGCTGCAAACGCTGCTTTTTTTTTATTTTTATTAGCAGTATGTTTGGTCAGTGGTTTATAGGGTTCGGTTAGAGGTCTTGGAGAAGAAAAACATATTAAGTCGTTCTGATCAAGGAAAGATATCTTTTCTCATTTTTCACTCATTCACTTTTGCTTTCTCTGCTTCCTGCTGATCAAAAAACTATAGACGCAAGCAAATAAAGAGATGGCAACATTTGTCTAGCACTCAAACCATACAGTGTTCAAGTGTGCTGGAGCCTAAGCTGGAATGAATAATACCACGGAAAATTTGAGATCTCTTGATGAAATCACAGCGAAAATTATTTTGTTGGCAATGGTAAAACCCTATAGTACTTGAACCCTGAACGAAGCAAATCCCCCCATTCGCTTCACTTGAGCAGACAAGAGGAATTCAAATGTCAAGATTTAAAAAAAGGAAGAGCGAAGAAGAGCAGAGTGGGAGAATGGAAGGGAAGAACAAATGAGAGGAAGAAATAAAATATTGGGAGAGGGAAGAGTGAAAGGTCAATTTTCAGGGTCAGGTTCTGGGTTGGTTTAGTGTGGTGCTAACGAGCCGGTGCGTGGAGAGCTGTGCGGGGCTTGTGTTCCAGGCATCCCGCTGCGGTGTGAGGGGAGGAGCCCGCCACCACGCTAGTAACTGAAATGAAAAAAAAAAAAATGTATTGTGAAGGATACTGTGAAGCGGGTGAGGTTGGGGTACTAACGAAAAAGAAAAAAAAATATTGCAAAATTGGCAGGAATGTACCGAGAGTTCTTTCTAATAAAATGAAGTACAAAGAGAATGCAATATAGATGCGGTGAGGCTTGCACGCAAATGAATGGACCAAAAAAAAAATATATATATATATATATATAAAAAACCTGCCTAATGTTAAATGAATTATGGAAAGAGTATCACCAATAAAAGGAACTAAAAGAAAATGTAACATTAATGTGGTGAGGGTGCACGATAACAGATGAACTATAGTAAACATTGATGTGGTGAGGATGTGGTGAGGGTGCACGATAAACAGATGAACTATAGTAACATTGATGTGGTGAGGATGTGGTGAGGGGTGCACGATAACAGATGAACTATAGTAACATTGATGTGGTGAGGATGTGGTGAGGGTGCACGATAACAGATGAACTATTGTAACATTGATGTGGGTGAGGATGTGGTGAGGGTGCACGATAACAGATGAACTATAGTAACATTGATGTGGTTGAGGATGTGGTGAGGGTGCACGATAACAGATGAACTGTAAAGAATGTATTATGTTACGTGAAGTGGGACAAGAATTCTCACCAATAAAGCGAGATAAAAGAAAATGTAAGTATGGATGTGGCGAGGGTGCACACTGATAGGTGGACAAAAAGAATACTTAATGATGAATAAGATGTGGCAGGAGTCCACACAAAATAAGACGAACTGAAGGAGAATCTACTATGGCTGCGTGAGTGCACACTTACAGGTGAATTAAAGGAATGTGTTAATATAAAAATGTGACACAATTTCTTACTCTAGGTGCATAAAAAGGAAACGTAGAATATGTGAGGTTGGATGTACATTAATGAAAGGACTTACAAATGAATATAACGCAAGAAAAGTTGTGTAGGAAGTTTTCACGAATAATTCAAGTCAAAGAAAATGTGTTGTGAGAAATGCTGTTCGGGTGTGTACAATAAACGGGCTAAGGGGAATACATAATATTGGTAAAAAAATGTAAGTAAATCAATGAATAAAATAAATAAACTAATAAAGTAAATTGCTTTTATTTCTTTATGAAGAATTATTGATATCTCTGAGTGAAGTAATGAAAGAAAATGCAGACTGATCCAGAAAAAAAGAATAATAATATCTGAGAAAAAAAAAACATTAGTCACGTAGAGTCTTTGTTTACTTACGTTTATAAACATTCATGACTGAAATACTGATAGATGTGACAGGAGAGAGGAGAGAGAGTGGAGAGAGAGAGAGAGAGAGAGAGAGAGAGAGAGAGAGAGAGAGAGAGAGAGAGAGAGAGAGAGATTCAGCCTTTCTCTCACTTCTCTCTCACTCCACGCACGTCACAATTGCGTCACCACTCTCCCTTGACGTCACAGCCTCTCCCTCTCCCTCGTCTCCCTCCATTGCAGAGCTTCCCAACGCTGGAAACTGCCGCGGGGTCTTACGTGAGAGAGAGAGAGAGAGAGAGAGAGAGAGAGAGAGAGAGAAGAGAGAGAGAGAGAGGGAGAGAGAGAGAGAGAGAGAGAGAGAGTGCACCAGCAACAACTAAAACATGAAGATGAAGAATATGAATAAAAAATTAACAAGAACAAGAACAACAAAAACAACAACAACAATAATAGATAGTAATAATAATAATTATTATAATAATAATAATAATAATAATAAATAATAATAATAATAATAATCATCATAATAATAATAATAATGATGGTAATGGCAGTAATATTTCACAGATAATTAAGACGTGGAGTGAAAACCAGTGGACGGCTTAAGGCGCGTAATGTTTTTTCTAAATTTGCTGAACGTAATAAATTTCTCGCCTCCTGTCTCCTCTCTCTCTCCTCTCTCTCTCTCTCCTCTCTCTCTCTCCTCTCTCTCTCTCTCTCTCTCTCTCTCTCTCTCTCTCTCTCTCTCTCTCTCTCTAGACCAGAAGAGCAAGAGAGAGAGAGAGAGAGGAGAGAGAGAAGAGAGAGAGAGAGAGAGAGGAGAGAGAGAAAGTACATGACATGCAAGAAGGCATGAAAATTAAAGACGACAGGAACAAATTAATAAGGACAAATAAAGGAAACTGAATTTCATACTCGTATTCTGAAATTGTTTGTTCTCCTAGTGACTGCTTTTCAAAGGTCACAAATAGTCAGTTTGATTCTTGTTGATGTTTTCCTCATTAATGGTACTGAAACCCTGTTAACCCTTTGACTGCCATTGGTACACCTTTCCCCTAATTACCAATCCACTCTGAGGCCATCTTTACTCTGTTCTACAGCCACATCCAATCCTTTTGAACTGGGAAGAAATTGAGAAATGTATTCTTTTTTCATCCTCGCTAACTTTGTCGTAGGACGCTTCCTAAAGACTTGCACGCATTGCTGCTGGTGCTGCTGACTGTTGTGTGTGGCAGTGGAAGGGTTAGTCTGTCGCCACAATTATGAAACGATCCCTCTGAAAACGTCAGTAACTTCCTCCTAATTCCTCGCCGATTACGTATCAACATACAACGGTTGAGAAAGTGTCCTTGAAACGCCTATTTAAAAATTCCCTAGAGATTTTATTCTCTTAAAATTTCATTCCGATCATTCTTGAAGACTTTAATATCTACAACTGCAGTACCTTCGAAAATCACAATAATTTCAACTACAGTCCTTTAATTGATGAAAGCACCTTTGAAACCTCCAATAATTTGTACTGGAGCTTGTTAAACTACAAATGGAATCATGAAAACCTCAATGAATTCGACTTAAACCTGTTAAATTACCACTGGAATCATGAAAAACCCAATAACTTCCAGCATGTTAAAACCACGAGAATCATAAAAAAAGAAAAATGAAAACTCCCAATAACTTCCATTAGAGCCTTTAAAACTACCCCTGATAAAAAAAAAAAAAAAAAAACACTCCAGTACCCTTCAGTACAGTACTGTCTGTCAAAGCATTCCAGATAAGACGCTTGGGGAAATGGGGTGTGTGTGTGTGTGTGTGTGTGTGTGTGTGTGTGTGTGTGTGTGTGTGTGTGTGTGTGTGTGTAGGTGTGAAGAAATAAAATCACTATGTTCATTTTGTTCACAGGATTATAACCACTGCGGAGAATAGTGAAGTGTATGAAGTGTTTATGCAAAGTGTGCCTCATAAAATGACACTTTACGAAGGCCTGTGCAAAATTTAGTTAGTTTGAGTAAGATCCAAAATTTTCAGTCTCTCCACAAATTAGGAAAGAGATTTATGGATTGATTAAAAATGCTTATCAATTGCTCTCTCTCTCTCTCTCTCTCTCTCTCTCTCTCTCTCTCTCTCTCTCTCTCTCTCTCTCTCTCTCTCTCTCTCTCTCTCTCTCCTAATTAAAGTGACTAGGCCAATTATTTAATTAAAAATGACGGGAAGGCGAGGAGGAAGAGGAGGAGGAGGAGGAGGAGGTGGAGGTGGAGGAGGAGGAGGAGGAGGAGGAGGAGGAGGAGGAGGAAGAAGAAGAGGAGCTGTATTAGTAATAGCAACAGGAGGAGGAGGAAGAGGAAGATGAGGAGGAAGAAGAATAGTAGATAATAAAGCAAGAAAGGAGGAAAGGAATAAAGATAGAGAAATAGATGAATCAGATTTTCCTCTTATAAGTTTTGTGCTCTTTTTTTTTTTCTCTTCTTTTTCCTTCATTCCCTTCTCCTCTCTGCTTCCTTCTCCCATTACTTTCCTTTTTTTTTTTTTTTCTTCCAACTGCTTTCTTTCCTCCTGTCCTTCCTTTTAACCCTTCTTCTTCATATTCACTTCCTATCAAGTTTTTTCCCCCGTTTTAATTTTTATTTCCTCTCTATTTCCTAATCTCTTTCTTTAATTTTTCTCTTTTTTTCCTATGATTTCATTTTTTTTTCTTTCAGCTCTTTATCTGGTAGAATTTCGTCTGTTTCTCAATTCTGTTAATCTCTCTCTCTCTCTCTCTCTCTCTCTCTCTCTCTCTCTCTCTCTCTCTC
The DNA here is from genome assembly GCF_035594125.1 of Scylla paramamosain. Taxonomy (NCBI): domain Eukaryota; kingdom Metazoa; phylum Arthropoda; class Malacostraca; order Decapoda; family Portunidae; genus Scylla; species Scylla paramamosain. The sequence continues at coordinate 889,923 of NW_026973679.1, read as the reverse complement.
TCTCTCTCTCTCTCTCTCTCTCTCTCTCTCTCTCTCAATTTTCCACCCGAATTTTGCTAGTGGTAGGAAATGGACAGAAAGAGAGAGAGAGAGAGAGAGAGAGAGAGAGAGAGAGAGAGAGAGAGAGAGAGAGAGAGAGAGAGAGAGAGAGAGAGAGAGAGAGAGAGAGAGAGAGAGAGAGAGAGAGAGAGAGAGAGCATGTACAATCATTTCCCTTTTCACAGTGTGTGTGTGTGCTCTCTTTCCTGCGTAGGACCACAGCCTACGCACACACACACACACACACACACACACACACACACACACACACACACACACACACACACACACACACACACACACTGAATGAGGGAAACACGAAAAGTCTATTTTATCTTATAGGAATTTGAGTGAAAACTGAAAGCAAGATACGAGAAGAGAGAGAGAGAGAGAGAGAGAGAGAGAGAGAGAGAGAGAGAGAGAGAGAGAGAGAGAGAGAGAGAGAGAGAGAGAGAGAGAGAGAGAGAGATGCAAGGAGGAGAGAATGAGATAAAGATAGGAGTGAAGAGCAGAAGGAAAGAAAGGAAGGAGGGAAAGGAAGAAATGAAGAGAACGAAAGAAGGAAGGAAGGAAGGAAGGAAGGAAAGAAAATGAGAGAGAAGAAAGGAAAGGAAGGAAGAAAGGTGTAAAGAACAAGAAATGAAAGGAAAGGAAGGAAAGAAGGAGGGAAGACGAAAAGACAAGAATGAAGTGCAGGAAGAAAAAAAGAAAGAAGGAAGGAAGGGAGGAAAGAAGAAAAGGAAGCTGAAAAAAGTTGAAAAAGAAGAAAACCGAAAGAGAGAGGAGAGAGATAAAGAAAGAAAGAAGGTGAAAAGGAAAGGAGGAAGAAAGAAAGGCGAAAGGAAAGGAAAGGAGGAAGAAAAGAAGAAAGGAAGTAAAAGAGGACAAGAGATACAGGAAAAGAGGCGAGGAGGAGGCAAAAATGAGTGGTGGTGTAAAATATCACATCCTCTGGGGCTTCAAAACGAACTCGTATGCTCAGAAAAAGATCACATATTTCCCACCATCTCTCTCTCTCTCTCTCTCTCTCTCTCTCTCTCTCTCTCTCTCTCTCTCTCTCTCTCTCTCTCTCTCTCTCTCTCTCTTTATCTAAACAATTAAACACACATGTTCATTGTGGCCTCTGCTAAAGTTATCTTTGTGGTGTATAACTATTTTAAAGCATTACTGTGTGTGGTATAATAAATATTAATATTTTGCTAAGATGTATAGGCACATGTATGTAACCAGTGATTAAATCAATGTATAAGTAATAAGCAAATAAATAGATTAATAAACTAGAAAATGATATGGTTATATATGTACAGTACTTACAATAGAGGTCATGTGCATCTATATGGCAAGTTCACCGGAGGTCAGACACGACCATATTTTTGTCTTTCTTATGGAGGGTTGAGAGTCTGAAGGCGTAACCACTTGTGTGTGGACACTTTCATCTGCTGTGTGGACAGACGTCGTACGTCCACCACAGCCGTGAGGGTGTTCCACCACACTACAGTGGCGGAGGAGAAGGCCCGTTGGTGGGTGCTGGAGCGAGACCCTGGCACCTCCAAGAGGAGATCGTTGCTCAATACCGTTCTCGTATTGCGCTCAGATCTCCTCCAGGTAGCCCTCAGGTCTGCTAGGTGAGGAACATTCTGGATCTGCGCCTTATGAAGCACTGTCAGCGCTGCAACTTTCCGGCGATGATCCAGAGTGTACCTCAGCACCGGCCCATCCTTCTGTATCTGCTGCTGCTGCTGCTGTTGTCGCTGCCGCCACGGTTGCTGGCGAGGCTGCGTCTGTCTGGCGCCACTGATGAGGCGCTCTGCCCTCCTTTGCACTTTGTCCAGCAAGTTGAGATGACATCGGGCACTGGACATCCACGTGAGCGGCGCGTACTCCATGATGGGCCTGACTTGAGCCTTGTACAGGGTCAGGAGGCCATCGGAGTCAAGGAGGTGCCTCAGACGCCTCAACAGTGTCACCTTCTGAGACGCTTTTCGGGCCACGTCCTCGAGGTGACGGTCGAAGAGCAGCCGCGAGTCCACCTCCACGCCAAGGATGTTTACGCTGTCCTGCAGAGGGATGCTGTTGTCTCTCATCTTCAGCCTTCCACGTACCTCACGCGCGTCCTCGTGAGAGCGGGACACCACCATGGCCTTAGTCTTTTCGGGGGCAAACTTGACTTGCCACCGGTCGCCCCAGGCCATGATGTCTGAGAGCAGTGCATTGACTCTCTCTCTCTCTCTCTCTCTCTCTCTCTCTCTCTCTCTCTCTCTCTCTCTCTCTCTCTCTCTCTCTCTCTCTCTCTCTCTCTCTCTCTCTCTCTTAATCTTTACCTTATCATTTTCTCTTTCCCCACTCTTCTTTCTTCTTAATATCTCCTTTCTCATTCCTTCCTCTTTCACTCTCCCCTCGCTTGCTCTCTCTAGTTATCATTCCTCTCATTTTCCATTTCTAATTCTCTTCCTCTTAGCATCCTCCTTCTCATTCCCTTCCCTTCGCTCTCCCCCGCCTGTTGTGCTCTGACCCACTTCCCATCGCCACGGGAAGACGCAGGACACGGAGATACGCTCAACATTCTTGATCTTTTCCTGACCTCTAATCCTTCTGCTTATGCCGTCAGCCTTTCTTCTTCGTTGGGCTCCTCCGATCACAATCTCATATTTTTATCTTGTCCTATCGCTCCAATCCCTCCTCAGGATCCCCCTAAGCGAAGGTGCCTCTGGCGTTTTGCCTCTGCTAGTTGGAGGGACCTGAGGAGGTATTTTGCTGATTTTCCTTAGAATGACTACTGCTTCCGTGTCAGAGACCCGTCTTTGTGTGCTGAGCGCATAACAGAGGTGATAGTGTCTGGCATGGAGGTATACATTCCTCACTCTTTTTCTCGTCCTAAACCTTCTAAACCTTGGTTTAACACAGCTTGTTCTCGTGCTATACATGATAGAGAGGTGGCCCACAAAAGGTACTTAAGCCTTCCTTCACCAGAATCTCATGCACTTTATATTTCTGCCCGGAACCATGCCAAGTCTGTTCTCCAACTAGCCAAAAACTCCTTCATTAACAGAAAAATGTCAAAACCTTTCAAGATCTAACTCCCCTCGTGATTTCTGGCATCTAGCCAAAAATATCTCCAATATCTTTGCTTCTTCTTCTTTCCCTCCTCTATTTCAACCAGATGGCACCACTGCTATCACATCTATTTCTAAAGCTGAACTCTTCGCTCAAACCTTTGCTAAAAACTCTACCTTGTACGATTCTGGGCTTGTTCCTCCCTCTCCTCCACCCTCTGGCTACTTCATGCCACGTATTAAAATTCTTCGCAATGATGTTTTCCATGCCCTCGCTGGCCTAAACCCTCAGAAGGCTTATGGACCTGATGGGGTCCCTCCTATTGTTCTCCGAAATTGTGCCTCCGTGCTTGCACCTTGCCTAGTCAGACTCTTTCAGCTCCGTCTGTCAACATCTACCTTTCCTTCTTGCTGGAAGTTTGCCTATATTCCACCTGTTCCTAAAAGGGGTGACCGTTCTAATCCCTCAAACTACCGTCCTATTGCATTAGTTTCCTGCCTATCTAAAGTTTTTGAATCTATCCTCAACAGGAAGAATCTTAAACATCTATCACTTCACAACCTTCTATCTGATCGCCAGTATGGGTTCCGTCAAGGCCGCTCTACTGGTGATCTTCTGGCTTTCCTTACTGAGTCTTGGTCATCCTCTTTTAGAGACTTTGGTGAAACTTTTGCTGTTGCCTTGGACATATCAAAAGCTTTTGATAGAGTCTGGCACAAAGCTTTCATTTCCAAACTACCCTCCTATGGTTTCTATCCTTCTCTCTGTAACTTCACCTCAATTTTCCTTTCTGACCGTTCTATTACTGCTGTGGTAGACGGTCACTGTTCTTCTCCTAAATCTATTAACAGTGGTGTTCCTCAGGATTCTGCCCTGTCACCCACTCTCTTCTTATTATTCATTAATGATCTTCTAAACCAAACTTCTTGTCCTATCCACTCCTACAGTGATGATACCGCCCTGCACTTATCCACGTCTTTTCATAGACGTCCAACCCTTCAGGAGGTAAACATATCTATCACGCAGGGAAGCCACAGAACGCTTGACTTCTGATCTTTCTAAAATTTCTGATTGGGGCAGAGCAAACTTGGTATTGTTCAATGCCTCAAAAACTCAATTCCTCCATCTATCAACTCGACACAACCTTCCAGACAACTATCCCCTCTTCTTCAATGACACTCAACTGTCCCCCTCTTCTACACTGAACATCCTCGGTCTGTCCTTTACTTATAATCTGAACTGTAAACTTCACATCTCATTTCTAGGTAAAACAGCTTCTATGAAGTTAGGTGTTCTGAGACTTCTCCGCCAATTTTTTTCACACCCCCAGCTGCTAACTCTGTACAAGGGCCTTATCCGTCCATGTATGGAGTATGCTTCACATGTCTGGGGGGTTCCACTCATACTGCTTTTAGACAGGGTGGAATCAAAAGCTTTTCGTCTCATCAACTCCTCTCCTCTAACTGACTGTCTTCAGCCTCTCTCTCACCGCCGCAGTGTTGCATATCTAGCTGTCTTCTATCGCTTTTTTCATGCTAACTGCTCTTCTGATCTTGCTATCTGGATGCCTCCCCTCCTTCCGCGGCCTCGCTGCACAAGACTTTTCTTTCTCTCACCCCTATTCTGTCCACCTCTCTAACGCAAGAGTTAACCATTATTCTCAATCATTCATCCCTTTCTTTGGTAAACTCTGGAACTCACTGCCTGCTTCTGTATTTCCATCTTCCTATGACTTGAATTCCTTCAAGAGGGAGGTTTCAAGACACTTATTCATCAATTTTTGACCACTGCTTTGACCCTTTTATGGGACTGCCATTTCAGTGGGCATTTTTTTTATTAGATTTTTGTTGCCCTTGGCCAGTGCCCTTCCTACTTAAAAAAAAAAAAAATGTATAGGCGACATCATTAATATAGCAATGTTAATACTTGTGAAATGATTATAATTTATCATTGAAAACCAAAGTGTACTCGCTACACAGCAAACCATTCAGGCAAATCTTAACGAGTGTTTGCTGTCAGTGAGGCGAGAGTGAAGTGTCGCCTTTCACGCCTCAGCGAGCCACACTCTGGCCTCCTGCCGGGTAGTGTGTGTTGCCTCATAGGAAAGCATACTCGCCTCACACATGACACCTCTGCCACCAGATCATGTGTTCGTTTATCTGTCTGTCTGTCTCTAATATCAGTTGAGAAGCACGTGGATGCAATTTAATTACTGATTTATTTCTATATCTTTACTTCGGTCCACCGCCCGGCCATCACAAGTCTCCGGAGGATGGTCGCCACCCTTCATGTACAGCGCTGGTGGAATACATGCCTTGTCCTTGCCTGCTAGTTTGTCAATGTTCTTGCAAGAAAAATATATCACACAATGTATATACCAAAGTATATATCATTTTATCTAAATTATCATTTTATCTAAATGAGACGTTGATCAAACATTTAATGGCAATGATGCAGACGTTGTAATGAAGATGAACACAAACACCACGTGACTGCGTGACGCGAGTGGCACAACAAACAATAACAACACACAGCTCGCTCAGTGGGCGTGGTCTTAAGAGTATGAGCACTCGGGAACGAAGACACCAAAACGCCTGTAACATAATTCCTTTTTACTTATAGAACTACTAAGATACTCTCATGTATAACACAACTCTTTATTTTTCCACCATCATGGCGACTCCTACACCAGCCTCAGAGTCCCCATCTGGGGAGGGGACCATAAATGTCCCCAGGTCGGACTGCCTTTCTGTCGACGACCGGAAGTGTCTTGACACCCCCCTCAACTTTTTCTTCATTAACTTGTGCAACATTCGCGGTCTAAGATCTAATTTTCAATCTGTAGAACACCACCTCTCCTCTTCTAAACTTCATTTTCTTTTCCTCACTGAAACTCAGGTGTCTGAGGCAACTGACAGTAGCCTCTTTTCTGTTCACTCCTACTTTCTCTATCCTTATTTTCGATCCAAAGCTGGATGATGCGTTTATGTGTGAAACGACTTAATCTGCTCTTATGCCCACGCTCTTGAATCTTCAGAGTTTTCCACCATCTGGCTACGACTACAGAGTCACTCTCAAACTAAATTCATCTGTGCTGTATACCTCTCACCTAACTCCTCTGTTTATAAGAAATTCTTTGACTACTTAACTTCCAAAGTGGAGCACATTCTGACTCTCTTCCCTTTTTTACAGATCTCCGTTCTTGGAGACTTCAATGTTCACCACCAGCTTTGGCTTTCCTCCCTCTTCACTGACCATCCTAGTGAACTAGCCTTCAACTTCGCTATCCTCCACGACCTAGAGCAGTTGGTGCAACACCCTACTCGTATTCCTGACCGTCTTGGAGATACGCTCAACATTCTTGACCTTTTCCTGATCTCTAATCCTTCTGCTTATGCTGTCACCCTTTCTTTTCCGTTGGGCTCCTCCCATCACAATCTCGTATCTGTATTTTGTCCTATCGCTCCAATCCCTCCTCAGGATCCCCCTAAGCGAAGGTGCCTCTGGCATTTTGCCTCTGCAAGTTGGGGGGACCTGAGGAGGTATTTTTCTGATTTTCCTTGGAATGACTACTGCTTCCGTGTCAGAGACCCGTCTTTGTGTGCTGAGCGCATAACAGAGGTGATAGTGTCTTGCATGGAGGCGTACATTCCTCACTCTTTTTCTCGTCCTAAACCTTCCAAACCTTGGTTTAACACAGCTTGTCCTCGTGCTATACATGATAGAGAGGTGGCCCACAAATGGTACTTAAGCCTTCCATCACCAGAATCTCATGCACTTTATATTTCTGCCCGGAACCAGGCCAAGTCTGTTCTCCAGCTAGCTAAAAACTCCTTCATTAACAGAAAGTGTCAAAACCTTTCAAGATCTAACTCCCCTCGTGACTTCTGGCATCTAGCCAAAAATATCTCCAATAACTTTGCTTCTTCTTCTTTCCCTCCTCTATTTCAACCAGATGGCACCACTGCTATCACATCTATTTCTAAAGCTGAACTCTTCGCTCAAACCTTTGCTAAAAACTCTACCTTGGACGATTCAGGTCTTGTTCCTCCCTCTCCTCCACCCTCCGACTACTTCATGCTGCCTATTAAAATTCTTCGCAATGATGTTTTCACATCATGTGTGTTTTCACACACACACACACACACACACACACACACACACACACACACACACCAAAGCGTACCCACCACCACCACCACCACCACCGTCACCACAACAACACCAAAACATCCTCCCTTTCTCGTGGTGGTGATAAATCTGAAGGGTAAGGGAAGGGGAAAGGAGAGAGGGAAGGAAGGAGGAAGGAAGGAAGGAAGGAAGGAAGAGC
>NW_026973679.1:867500-877500 GCF_035594125.1 Scylla paramamosain | reverse complement strand
TGTGTACTTTGTTTTATTCAATCCTTGTGTTTTGGTGTATTTTCTCTTCTCTTGTCAGTGTTTACTTAGGTTTAACAGGAAGGTGTGTGTGTGTGTGTGTGTGTGTGTGTGTGTGTGTGTGTGTGTGTGTGTGTGTGTGTGTGTGTGTGTGTGTGTGTGTGTGTGTGTGTGCTGGGTTTGACTTTACGAATTTACGAAACTGTTTAAGGCTCATAAATCTCATAATAAAAGTGTCTGTGATTAATATTCACCTCAGTGAAGCTCCCTACATTCATCTATTTAAAGACCCCTTGATAAAACTGCTCTATAACTTCATGAAAATACGCGATTATGTGCTGAAAGATGATTGAGTAAATGAAGACAAAGCTAGTATAGTTACCCCGAGTAAAGCTGCGAATCGTTTTCTGTGGTGAGCGGTCGGGGACGAAAGAGAGTGAAAACGGGCGTTTCTCTCCTCTAGACCAGGGGTGTCAAACACGCGGCCCGCGGGCCGCATGCGGCCCGCCACACTACTATGTGCGGCCCGCGGCACGTCTCATATTTCAGTCTTACAGTTGGTCTTTTTACAGGAATGATTAAGCCAGCCAGCCCTTTGCATTTTAAAGTCATTATATAAAGATATAAAGATACTATTATATTTTTTGGGCGGTGATGTTCCTCTGTGGTATAGTAACTCCCAACCTCGTCAAGTGTGTGTGTGTGTGTGTGTGTGTGTGTGTCGCCGCCACCCGCCAACATTCTCTCTCTCTCTCTCTCTCTCTCTCTCTCTCTCTCTCTCTCTCTCTCTCTCTCTCTCTGTGTGTGTGTGTGTGTGTGTTATTGTTAAAAGTATTTTTCTTAATTAAAGTAAGTGATTGCAAACACAATGTCACCAGCAGGAACTTTACCATCTGCTTCAAGTTTTCTATCGTGTTTTGTAGTGAATGAATTATTCTCATATATTTTTACGTAGATCATGTGACCATTTCGTCTCGTCGACTGCGTTCCAAAGCCAGTGACTATAGGTGACGAGAATACACGTAGTCGTACGGGCCCTGCTCCGTAATATACATGTATTAGACGTGACCATAACTCGTCATTCCTCCGTCTCACCGAGAATCGGCCTTTGACTTCAGTCCTGCTTTGTCCTTCGAGAGCGTCACAGCGTCATATTTTGGTGTGACTCTTACTGCATATCATCTCATCATGATTTCCAAGAAGCGAACAGTTACTGAAGAACATCGTGTGATGCAGGAAAAGTGGAAAATATCTTACTTTTTTGCTGAAATGAATGGAAAACCAACTTGTTTGATTTGCAACCAAATTATAGCGGTGTCAAAAGAATATAACATTTGGCGACATTACACAAGCACTCATGCTTCAAAGTATGATGTGTATAGTGGAAAACTTCGTGAAGAAAAAGTAAAGACGCTAGAACAGTCTCTCAAAAGGCAGCAGTCAGTGTATCAGCGTGTTCATGAAGCCAGTGACACTGCAGTACGGGCAAGTTATAGGATTGCACGGGAAATAGCTGTGTCATCGAAACCATTTTCAGAAGGGGACTTTATAAAGAAATGCATGATGATGGCCGCAGAAGATATTTGCCCTGAAAAACGTAGATCATTTGCAAACATAAGCCTTTCAAGAAATACAGTTGCAGAAAGAGTAAATGAACTGTCAGAAAATCTTAATAGTCAGCTCAAAGAAAAAGTTGCTAAATTTGTAGCATTTTCTGTAGCAATCGATGAAAGTACAGACATTACTGACATAGCTCAACTAGCAGTGTTCATACGTGGTGTTGATGAAAATATGCAGGTAACTGAAGAATTTGTGGAATTAGTACCAATGAAAGGAACAACAACAGGGGATGATATATTTGTGAGTTTGATTGGTGCACTTGATAGGATAGGTGTTGACTGGAAGAAAACTGTGAGTCTGACAACAGATGGAGCATCTCAAATGGTTGGTAGAAAGGCTGGCGTGACAGCAAAGTTAAAGGAAAAACTACTCACCCTGAATTCAGACCATCAAATTCACAGTGTTCATTGCATAATTCACAGGGAAGTGCTTTGCAGTAAAATATTAAAGATGGATCACGTTATGGATGTTGTTGTCAAGGCAGTAAACTTTATACGAGCGCGAGGTCTGAACCACAGACAGTTCAACTGCCTATTGGAGGAAACTCACTCTCACGGTCTGCCTTATCACACTGATGTTCGTTGGTTAAGCCGGGGAATTGTGCTGAAGCGCTATTATGAATTAAGAAGTGAAATACAGAGTTTCTTGCATAACAAAGGAAGAAATGTCCAGGAACTGAAAGACTATGATTGGCTTCAAGATTTAGCCTTCATGGTAGATATGACAGAACACTTGAATTTGCTCAATACAAGACTGCAAGGTCGCAATAAATTGGTGACAGACATGCATGAGTCCATTCGTGCTTTTGAGGTGAAGCTCAAACTTTTTGAACGTCAACTAGCAGCGAATAATGCTGCACACTTTCCTACACTGAAATCATTGCAAAGCATACCTGAGTTTCGTGGAATTATCAGCAGAGAAAAGTACTGCAACATGATTTCCAAGTTACTGAACGAATTTGGAGAAAGATTTGCAGACTTAAAGAACCTTGAGAGTGATTTCTCGATCTTTCGAAATCCTTTCGCTGCAAATCCTGATGAGACACCAGAGGATATTCAGTTAGAACTAATTGATCTTCAGTGCGATTCTGCGTTGAAGGAAAAGTTCTCAAGTGTTGATATTGGTACATTCTATCAATATGTTGGGCCAAGATATCCTCGAATCAAATGTTTGGCATCAAAGATTATGTCAATGTTCGGCAGTACCTATGTCTGTGAGCAACTCTTCTCACTGATGAACTTGAACAAGTCTGGACTCAGGTCTCGGCTCACTAATGAACACCTCAACTCAACACTGAAAGTAGCCATTGCTCAGTCTCTGGCGCCAAACATAGACGAACTTGTACAGACCAAGAGGTGCCAAGTTTCTGGGAGCAGCACGACCAGGAATTAAGGTAAATGATGCTTCCTTTTCTTTACTGGTTTATCTTTTGGTTACGTGTGTGCAAACGCGAGTGAAGGTAGAATATATTATTATTATTATTATTATTATTATTATTATTATTATAATATTACCTATTATTATTATTATTATTATTATTATTATTATTATTATTATTATTATTATTATATAATTACCTATTATTATTATTATTATTATTATTATTATTATTATTATTATTATTATTATTATTATTATTATTATTATTATTATTATTAATATTATTATGGTCATACGTGATTATCTGGCCCGCACATTGAATGTGAAGGTGAAATCTGGCCCCTTGGGATAAATGAGTTTGACACCCCTGCTCTAGACGGACGAGCAGTCACCGGCAACTCAGTTATTCCATGTGTACAGGGAAGTTTTGGGCCTCACTAACTACATGAAAAGAACAAGAATATTCAAGTATCTATGTTCTCTCTCTCTCTCTCTCTCTCTCTCTCTCTCTCTCTCTCTCTCTCTCTCTCTCTCTCTCTCTCTCTCTCTCTCTCTCTCTCTCTCTCTCTCTCTCTCTCTCTCTCTCTCCACTATCCCATCATCTTTCTCTCTTTTTCATTTTTTTTTTGTCCGTTTTCTTTATACGAGCAGTCATTGGGTGTTGTTTTTCACACTGGTGTCATGCTGCTTAATTTTGCGGTTATTGTCACACATTATTAACATAGTCATCGCTCGTGTCACCTCCATTTTCTTTATTCCTTCTATCTCATTATCACGCTCTTGTTTCATTCTTTTCCTTCTTTCCTTTCCATCTCTCTCCTTTTTTCCTCCTTGTCACTCTCGGTCTCAGCTTTCTCCCATCTGTCACTCTATTCCTCTCTCTCTCTCTCTCTCTCTCTCTCTCTCTCTCTCTCTCTCTCTCTCTCTCTCTCTCTCTCTCTCTCTCTCTCTCTCTCTGTTATCTACCTTACAATTCTCACCGCTTTCCCTTCACTGTTGCCTCTCCTCCCATTCTTCTCTCCTTGGCCCTCTTCCTGCACTTCTTAGTTCTCTTTCGCCTCCATATTCGTGATGGCCAGCCCGGCGCTAACAGCCACAGACAGGCTACCATACATGTCCCTTCTCTAGCATCATGAGCTGTGGCGGCGGCTCCAGCAGTCTTCCCAAGCACTCCTCACGCTGGCGGGAACTACTGGCCGGAATGGTGAGGGCCCCGCAGCGCCACAGGTGTATTAAGACTCGGGAGTGCGAGCTTTCTTGTACCCTGATGTGTTGGGTTGCAGCGTTTGTAGGTACACGTTCCTCTGTTTTGTTTTATGAGCTATCATGACTGTTGTTACTGTTACTGTGACTGAAGCCAAGCAAGGGACGAGAGTTAGGAAGCTTGGAGAGGCTGGAGTGTCAAGAACTGTGGTGTTTTCACTTGGGTTTTCTTTTCTTTCCATCTGGCTGTGACAGCTTCCGTTGGAGACTTGTGCCTTCTCCCCACACGAGTGGCACCAAGCAAGGGACAAGGAAAAGAAGGGAAAAGATATGTAATGGGAAGAAGAAAATATTTATATGGTAAATGCTACTACGGTCAATGATTTTTCTTTTAAATGATTGCAAACTTTTATTACTTGGCAGTGAACGCTAAAATATCAAAATTTGTGTAGTAACAGTTTAAGTTTAATAGCAATATACAAGGAAATGTAGTTAACATGCACCAACGGTAGACTGACGTTACTTGTGTGTCAAAGGTGAAGAAATCTCTGGATCTGAGATAACCTGACAGCGAGTGAAGGGTGAGGGACCATTGATCTGGCAGTGTACAGGGACGCCGCCTCAGCGACGCCTCAGAGCCAACACGCAATGGAAGAGCAACATTTCCTGCAATGAAGCGTTTGTGTTCTTGCACCTTTTTCACGCAAACACTTGTACCAGTGATACTATCGCCGCTCCAGTCATCACACCATCACAGCCACAACAGTTACAAGTTCACCTGTCCATATGCACCACATTTATTGCCACAACTAATGCCATGTTCACGACCACACACACTGCCACTGCTAAAACCACCTTCAGCACCACCTCTACCACCACCACCACCACCAACAAGCACATTTGATGCCGGATTTCAAAGCAGACATACCTACATACACATAAAGGTGATTTCAAATGCTACAAGACAACTACCACGCTACTGTCGAAGAATCTGTTTTTCGTGATGGCGTCAGTCAGAGATGGTAGTGGGCATCCTGAGTCAGACAGAATTTGGTTGGCATTTCTACTTTTATGTTTGTTTCCAGGACAGGACATTACCCGCGCCCCTCGCGTGTGACTGACGGTCCCCCCACTGGTCAAATACAAGGCCACAGAAAAACAAACGGTCAGGTGTCCTGTTGTGTGAAGGTATTTACTAGTCAGCTGCATCCAAAAATGTGGCAATACTGAGTCTTCCCTTTGTCTGAAAACTTTCTTACTTTTCCGCATTCAAAGTTCATCCATTCCTTCACTGAAAAGCATTCCCCCCTCCCCGCTCTCTCTCTCTCTCTCTCTCTCTCTCTCTCTCTCTCTCTCTCTCTCTCTCACTTTCAGTGTCCCTGTGTGTTTGTGTCTTTAATGGCGTTGAGGGCGTTCGTTGTGGCTGCTCTCTCTCCTCACTCTGGCCAAAACTAGACCAAACCTCACAAAACTGGCATAAAGAATAAAGTGAAAATAAAATGACAATAAACAAGACATAAACACAAGGCAAACAACAGCAAGTAACGAAATGACAACACGGCGGTTTGATCTTGATCTTGATGCTACAGGTGGTTCGGAAATACTCCAGAACCAGGCCTTTATAACTTCAGCTCCTGTAGGAAAACGGAAAATAATGGCAGACAGAAAAACAGGCATCATGTTTCACACCACTAATTCCTACAACATCTAGCGCGACACGTTTTGTCTTTCACAGCCTCAATCATCCTGTCATTCGTCTCCTCACACCGTCCCGGCAGCAACGCCATCCACTCCCTTCCTGTCTTCTCCACTCTGACGTTCCCCAGTTCCCTCAGCACCACTTGCGTCATCTCATCGCTGTGTCTGGCATACTTCACACACTCCAGCACTACATGCCCCACCGCCTCATCCTCTCCATGTCACACATCTGGCACACTTTGCTTCAACACTCACACCATCTGTAAAATTATTTGGGAAACACTATCCATTTATTTTTATTCATTTTGTTTAAAGAATGTCAATGTTTGACTCAAGTTTAGGTACACAGCAGCAGCAGAGGTAATGTGCAATAGGCGTCTGATATATATATATATATATATATATATATATATATATATATATATATATATATATATATATATATATATATATATATATATATATATATATATATATATATATATATATATATATATATATATTGTGGTGTAGTACTGAACTTAGTGAGGAATGGTGACATGGGCTTCCATGTTTTATATATGCAAATGCATGTTTTGACTATATTTAAACATAAGTGCATATTTATCACTTTTTTTCCTTAACACTTCATATTTTTTTAGTTTTTGTGTGTTTATGATGAATATTGTATATGTAATATTGTCTTAATCATAATTTCTTGTAAATCTCATAATGAACAATTTAAAACAGATTGTGAGCAGGATTATGGCGCACACTTCGTAAGTGGCAGTCCTACACTCAGTTAATACGGTGTAATGAGGTGTATTGATGCTTTATACACCAAAAACTTGTCTGGCTGTTTTCTTTCCATATTGCACAAATAGCACAGTCCCACTCTCAGCTGATGTAAGGAATGCACCGGTGGGTTTGTCTTGTTAAGTAAAGGATTATGTTAGTGCGTAGTGTTTGCCTCTTTAGTGCTTCACAAAAAAGTGCCACTCAGCCACAACTCTTATGTAAGTCTTTGTAGTACACCACTGCACAAAACTTATGTCATTTCCTTGTAGATCTTGTTTGTATTTTATTCCAGTATGCTCAAGCCCACGGGTGATTTCTTTCATTGATATGCAGGCCTCACGTACACTTCATTCTTTGTCAGTGTCGTGCTGTATTCGCGGTGATCAGCGAACTGCTGGCTGATGCAGATCTAGTCTTCTCTTGGGGACTTACTGTCTGCATGTTGACAGGCTGGATCAGCAGAGGAGCCGACACCGCACAGCTCGGCGCTCTTCCCCTGTGCCTGAGCAACACTGCGCTGACACGCCTGTCCGATGCAGGGAGGAGACAGCAAGCGAGAGGCGAGGCTGGGCGGAGTTTTGACATGTTAGGCAGTTAGTGTTCTTAACTAGAGTAAATACACTTGAGAAAAGTAATATACGTGGGGAAAAGGTTTTCAGTTCAGGTTTCCCATGAGATGAAAGTAAAAGGCATGTAGAAAGGTTTGTGTTAGCAATTGTAGATGCAGTTATGGTAGAAAGTTTGTGGGAAAGGGAAATTGTTACATGTTAAGTGTCTTGTTGGGGCAATGGAAGTAAGTGGAAGGAAGGAGAGGCTTTGCTGAGTTTAGCCTTGTCTGAGTATTACTGTACGTGATTAGGATAGAGTTGTGAAAATTTTTTTTTTCTACACATATTTCAATAGTTCTGGAAATAATATCTTCACATATAGCATATAACATGGATGGTGTGTTTCACTTGTTAATTTTGAAGGTAATTTCTATAGTGTGCGTCCTTTACTTTTTTGTTTTCTCTCACGGTTAAGGCTTCCTGTCGTTCTCTCTCATGGCAGACTATGGTATCTCGCCTCGGGTCGGTTCACCTAACAAACTTTACACATTTTCATTCTTATCTCAGTTATATTTGTGTACTTTGTAATTCCTAAACTGGTGTATACCTTTAAAGGACACTACTACTACTGTGTCATGTGTATAATCACGTTGAAGAAAATAGCCTATCCTGTTTACGAATTCAGGTTTTTTTTTCCTCTCAAAGTCCACCAGACTGATACACTTAAATGTGAAAGGAGTGGTTGTAACCCCCTTAGAGGGCTTGGATACCATCTACCATAGTTCCACAACAGAAGGGCACCAAGCAATCCTTTGCGTGAGGCCCCAGGATGCCAGAAAGGGCCTGGTTAACCGAGGAAAGAATACTGGATGACTTGTGATGTCAGAGTAAAAAATCAATAAGGGAGAGGAAAGGAAAGCTCCGAGTGAGGTTAGTCAGTCAATGCAGTAAAAATATAAGAAAGGAACAGCTGATAAGCAATAGGTCTTCTGATCCTGCCAGTGGAGGGAAGTGGAGAGGGAGAGAGAAGATCCTTGCAGATTCCACATACTCAGTAAAGAAATTTGACGGAATGAAGTGTGTAGTAGACTAACACGAGAGTAGGAGAGGCCAGCCAGAGATGAGAGAAAAGAAGTGGAGAGGAAGACAAGGAGAGGAATTGTTTGCACACTTGTAGAGTTTTCAACGGTGAAGAGATTGCAATGGGTAACTAATGGTAAGACGAGAGACACCGCGAAGGATGAAGGAACTGCACGAGTGAAGAGAAGTGACGAAGAGAGAAAGTCCTTAGAGATTTCTGATACACACTGCAGACTTCCAGAAGATAAAGGGGCTGTGATGGATAACTGAAGGGGGACATGAAAGGATGGACGAGTGAAAGGCAGTGAAAGAGAGACATTCCTTAGAGATCTCATCATTTTTATAGGGAACTTGAATGCAGTGAGAGAGCAAGAGAAGCTGGCGGGAATGAAGGACACAGATGAACGAGATGTGAAGACGATAAGAATTGCTTGTATATTAAGAAGACTTGTTATTGTGTAGTAAGCAGCTACAATGGCGATGGATGTGTGGAAAGAAGCAAAGAAGAGATAAATGCCTTAGATCTCAGTGTAAGAGAGTTCCTAAGGAATGAAGTGACTGAGGGACTCCACCCAGTAAGACAGGAGTGGCGACGGGCAAGAATGAATGCTGTGGCTCAGTGACATTTAGTGATTACTTGCAGGCTAATGAGATGTATTAGGGAAAGCTGACAAGGTGAAGTGACTCCATTAGTGCCTTTGCCAAGATACAAGTAACTACCTAGAACAGAAGAGATGGGTCACCTGAAAGAAGTGAAGGAGAAAAAATTACTGCAGGTATTGCAGATTACACACACACACACACACACACACACACACACACACACACACACACACACACACACACACACACACACACACACACACACACACACACACACACACACACACACACACACACACACACACACACACACACACACACACACACACACACAAATGCTCCATTTCACTATATTGTGGTGGGAAAGTTTAGCGTCAAGTGTTTATCCCTGGCCAGGAGGCGAGAAGGCGAGGTGGTGAGGGGGAGCCGTGTTCCCGCTGAGTGTCACCTCTGTATATTTATCTCACAGACGCCACCTGTCCCCCGCCGCCGCCACACTCCACATTACAGTGGAAGGTCCCGGCACAAGCTGTCTGAGGCTCCTGCGAGAACCTGCAAGGCGAGGAGGCGTTACCACGGGAGTGTTTGGCAATAATGCAGCCATGCTATTATAGAAACCTGCTGCTCACACCTCTCTCTCTCTCTCTCTCTCTCTCTCTCTCTCTCTCTCTCTCTCTCTCTCTCTCTCTACCCCTTCTTGTGGTTTGCAAATACTCATGTTGTGCCTACACATGCAGGCAGAAAGCAATAACTGCACATGATAACTTATTCCAGTGTTCAGGTCAAGTCAAGTAAATAGAACGAGGCAAATCGTACACTAAACAATTAATTACACATTGTTTCAGATAATATGGAGGACTCATTTAAAGCCACACGTAACACAGTGACGCTCACTCTCCATCACTGAACACTTGTATGAACACACACAACATAAAATATTTTGATCACCACGTAATAAATGAAGTATATTACCACAGTACAATTCATAATAAAACACAGGGTCACTGCATGCAAGGACCACAGAGAGTACCCGTTTCTCACATCTTGATCAAGCACCAAATAAACACATGAAACACGTGAAAAACACATGGAAA
>NW_026973679.1:847500-862500 GCF_035594125.1 Scylla paramamosain | reverse complement strand
ATAATTAACATTGTTCATGATATAGAAAATCAATGTCTTTCATTTCCTTCAAAGTCACGTAGAAATGAAAGCATCTGTTATTCGAAATATCAAAGGAACCTGAAATTAAAATCAACTTTGATTTAGAATGAAAAAAAAAAAGTGATATAAAGAAAAAAAAAACTTTCTCTTCCCATGTTGTAACTCAAGAATGAATGAAAATATCCATTAATACTCTTATTGAAATGGTATAAAATATGAGTTTCCCCTTTTTCCTTCTGTTTTTCCCTCTCTCCCAGCATTTCCATGGTGCCGGAATAAAAGTACCTTATTTGGCTTAGCACAAAAATAGCGTCTAAAAAGTTATAGGTATTAAAGAAGAAAATTTGTCTAGCAGTGAAAGGGTTAA
Source organism: Scylla paramamosain (assembly GCF_035594125.1). Taxonomy (NCBI): domain Eukaryota; kingdom Metazoa; phylum Arthropoda; class Malacostraca; order Decapoda; family Portunidae; genus Scylla; species Scylla paramamosain. The sequence goes on along the minus strand of NW_026973679.1, from coordinate 862,112 downwards.
AATGCTTTTTTTTTTTTTTCATGTCCACAATCTGTCATGTTTCTGTATCTTATTTTATTTATTTATTTATTTATTTATTTATTTTTTTCTTCTTTTGTCTTGCTCTGTCTTGAGGTGCGATTTCACCTGTGTCCTGATCTTCTCTTGCACATTTTGTCATTGGATGCGCGGCGGAGACTTTCACAATTCGAATGACATCAATTGACTTTTTTTTTTATTATTATTATTGTGTTATGAATGTTGTTATGTTTTGCTTTGTGTTGGTATTTTTTATTTTATTTTCTTGCTGTCATTATTGTTTTCCTTTATTTGTCGTAATTTGTGTCTGTATTTCCTTTAATTTTCTTTTATTTCAATTACTTTACTCGTGGTCGTGATTTTTTTCTTTCCTTTTATTTATTTTCCCTTCCAATGTTGTTTCCATTTGTATACATATCTATTCTGTTTTTCCTTGAATTTCTTTCCTCCAGATATGAATTTTTATCGTTTTTTTCCTCTCTCTTTTTTTTTTTTTTTGTCCTTTTAATGGTGTTGTCAGTGATATACACATTTATCTCCTTTATTTTCCACAATCTATTTTGTCTTTTTTTTTCTAAAGTTGATATTTTCTCCTGCAGTTTATTTATTTATTTATTTATCTATTTATTTATTTATTTATTTATTTATTTATTTATTTATTTACTTATTTATTTATTTGTAGGAGGGTTCATGATAATATTTTCAGTTGCAATTTTTCATTTCCCTGTTCGCCTCGATGGGCTTCTATATATTTTTGAAAATTTACTTTCCCATTTTTGGCTCGGAGTCCATCTTGCCTCGTCCAGGAAGCTTTAAGTACATTTATACCATGAATAAGATTTCCAGACTCTCCTTCTTTCCTTCCTCCATTCCTTCATTATCCTTCCTCCAACTCTCTCTCTCTTTCTCTCTCTCTCTCTCTCTCTCTCTCTCTCTCTCTCTCTCTCTCTCTCTCTCTCTCTCTTGGATCGAGGGAGAGATAATTACAGGGCATAACGCGAGTTTCTGCAAATACTGAAAGAAGTGAAAGAACGTGTAATTCTAAGTAGAAAATGTTGTATACACATATGCATTGTAAGGCTTTGTTTACCCGTCAGAGAAGTTGAAAATGTACGGGACTCGCGGGTGTGCTCTGTGACATGACGGACACACGGTTGCATTGTCGCAGCCTCGGAGGTGCCACTTGCTCAAATTACGAGTACTTTAATCTTATTTTTTTTTGCAGGCTGTGGAATATTATAGTATCTTATAACAAGACAAACGACATTAAAAAGCTTGTAACTTACCGATAAGCATTACACAACAACATTATTGCGGTCATTAAAAATACTTCTGTAAAATGCGACTGCGCACTGTACGTAGACTCTCTCTCTCTCTCTCTCTCTCTCTCTCTCTCTGTGTGTTAATAAAAATAACCTCTGCAGTGAAGTAATCAAGATAAGTAATAATAATAAATAATAAATTCAGCAAGTTCAGCTGACCAGCAGGGAAGCAGGAGCCAATGTTGCAGTTAAGACAGTAAAGGATAGTAACTTAAAAATAAAGTAAAGTTTACTTTAGAAGTAAAGGATAGACCGAGAACGCTCAGTGTAGAAAAGGGAGACAGTTGTATGTCACTGAAGAGGAGGGGATAGTTATCTGGAAGGTTGTGTTGAGTTGATAGATGGAGGGATTGAGTTTTTGAAACTCTGAACAATACTAAGTTTGTCCTGCCTCAATCGCAGATTTTAAAGATCAGAAGTCAGGCATTTTGTGGCTTCCCTGCATGAAATTTTTACTTCCTGAAGGGTTGGACGTCTATGAAAAGACGTGGAAAAGTGCAGGGTGGTTTCATTAGCGTAGGAGTGGAAAGGACAGGAAGTTTGGTTTAGAAGTTCATTGATGAATAATAAGAAGAGAGTGGGTGACAGGACAGAACCTGAGAAACACCACTGTTAATAGATTTAGAATCCGTTTCGGAGCCTGTCGCTCCGAAACTAGTCACTAGATATTCTCGGAAATACTTTCATTGTTATTCCCACACAAAGATACCTTGACATGTATGACTAAGCCTAACCCAACCTAAACCTAACCTAACCCTAACCTAACCTAACCTAGCTAAGCCTAAACTAGTCTAGCGTGTTGTAATTGTCATGTCCTTGTAATGACGGGGTTTTTGATTAATGCGCTGCCTCCTCACAGCTTTCCCTTGTTGGGCAGCCGCTGCCGCTGCCGCTGGCCTGCAGCCTGCACACAGGCCATGATACAGTCTGCGACAACGGCTGCCTCATTGCGTGGCCCCTTAATGCTCACACTGGTGGTCCGAGTGTCGCTGGGGGGCGGCACAGTCACCCTGACGGTGGGGTGTTCCTGTGCCAGCCTCTTCAGCGTCTCGCCTCGAGGACCCACCACGTGGCGCCGCATGTGGGGTGCCACCTGCACCTTTAGCACCGTTCTCTTTCTCTCCTGACGAAGCTGCTCTGCCTCGCGCAGCTTCTCCTCTATTGCCTGCAGGCGGAGGGTGATTTGCAGCGCCACGGCGTCAGCCTGTGTCTTGGGCCCTTCGATAATCACTTCCCGGGACTCGAGGTCCTGCGGGAGGGGCACTGACACACGCACGGCGGGGTACTGCTGCTGCAGCTGACGGATCGTGTCTCCCCGCGTGCCGATGACGTGACGCCGTCTGTTTGGCGGCACCAGCACCGCCACCTCCACTGTGCTCTCCTGCCACGACAGACGCACTCGGTCACGGTCGTCCTGAGGGCATCTGTTGTTCCGGCGTGGCTTTTTGGACTTGCGGGACACGCGCTGTGGCTCAGAGGGCTTGATGGCTTCCTGGATGACTGTCTCATTCTTCTTCCGTCTTGGTTTCTTACACACCAACTGCCACTCGCCACCAATGTCTTCCTCTTCGTGTCGCACTTTCTTCTTCTTCCTGCGTCGCCGACGTTTTGCAGCACAGCGCTCTGTCTGCCCCTCAGCCTTGTCTTGCTCCTCGGACGGTGAAGGCATCGCCTCAACACACTTTAGGGCCTCTGTCGCTGATGGCTTCCGAGGCTCTTCAATCAGAGCATAAATGCTCTCAATCAAGGATTCATCACACACCGCTTCACAGTCTAGGGACTCTTCAGGGGATTCATCGTCTTCCTTTGACGACGTCTGCACGTCAGGCGTAGACACACACTCATCGTCAGAAAAGCTCTGGCCAGCCTCACGCACAGGATCTTCCAGCGCCACGCATTCTTCAGGCAAGCTCTGGGCCGACTCGCACTCAGGAGACTGTCCGCAAGTCACTTGCAATGACTGGGCCGTCTCCGAGCCGCTTTCAGCCAGGCTGCCACTCTCCTCACACACATCGACTTTCTCTCCCTCATCCTGACGTGGGCTTTCAACTACCACGTACTCCTCGGCCTCCTCGTCCTGCTGCTGCGCCTTGCAACAGCAGCAGCGCAGGATCTTCTTCAGCGCACGGAGGAATCGGGAGCCCTTCTTCATTTTCTTCTTAGTAGAGGTTTTCTCAATTTGTTCAGACATTTTGTGTGATTATGAAAAAGTTGTGCTTCAAACAAAAACCAGCAACAAGAACATTCAGTTTGATTTGGGCTGGGTGTGCCACCTTTTTATCCCACGATCGCCACCAGTCACAAGAGTGGACCAGTGTCTTCTCTCTTTCCCTCCTTTCACTCGTGCACTCCTTGCCTGTTTATGTTTTCACCTGTTGAGTCACTGTTCTGTCCACCTTCAGTTAGTGCAACTAGCCAGCGTGTTCACTCCTTCATGACTCACTCATATATAATGCATCCCTGCTCCAGGGATGCATTATATATGTTTGTGACCCGTGTAACAAAACCACTCAAAAGTTACAGGCAAAGTCGAACAACTACACATATTCCTGCATGAAAAAGGAAACAAAATTAAAGAGATTCACAAATATTACAGTCATCATATCCACTAACCTGATCAACAAGACAACGCACAACATAACCGGTTAAGAGCAGAACAAGATTGGTTAAGCTGCGCAGGATGTGAGGAAAGAGGGCAGTAGGCTTTTTTTTTTTTCATGTAGGAGGGACACTGGCCAAGGGCAACAAAAATCCAATAGAAAAAAAAATGCTCACTGAAATGCCAGTCCCATAAAAGGGTCAAAGCAGTGGTCAAAAATTGAAGGATAAGTTTCTTGAAACCTCCCTCTTGAAGGAATTCAAGTAATAAGAAGGTGGAAATACAGAAGCAGGCAGGAAGTTCCAGAGTTTACCAGAGAAAGGGATGAATGATTGAGAATACTGGTTAACTCTTGCGTTAGAGAGGTGGACAGAATAGGAGTGAGAGAAAGAAGAAAGTCAAGAGGAAGGAGGAGATAAAAATATAAGAGGGATGAGGAGTAAACGGGTTAAAGGAGGGGAGATATGAAGGAAGAAGTGATGGAGGAATATGCTGAAGGAAAGGTTGAAGGAAGGAAGGAAGGAAGGAAGGAAAGAAGAAAGAAGGAAGCAAAGTTATTGATTTTTTTCTTTGTCCTCTTTGCTTGACATTCTTTTTTTCTCTCTCAGCGATCTATTTTCTTTAAGAACTCTCTTAAATATTTACTACACACCGACACACTTGAGAGAGAGAGAGAGAGAGAGAGAGAGAGAGAGAGAGAGAGAGAGAGAGAGAGAGAGAGAGAGAGAGAGAGAGAGAGAGAGAGAGAGAGAGAGAGAGAGAGAGAGAGGGCACTCCAACACCCAATCATTACTTCTCTTTTTACTCTTCTTTCTTCTATAGCGCTTTCCTCCTTCTCCTTCTGAAAGAACTGTGACAAGTAGGAATGGGAAGGAAAAAATGAAAGAGGAATGGGGCAAGGAGGAAAGATCAATGGAAGATGGAGAAAAGGTGCAGAGAAGATATAAAATGGAGAAAAGAAGAAAAGGACAGGAAAAAATTGCAGATCAAAGGAAGGGCACGGACTAAAGAACTGAGACAAGGAGGAATGGGAAGAAAAAAATCAAAGAGGAATGGGTCAAGGAGGCAAGATTTTAGGAAGGGAAGGGAAGGGAAGAAAGAGAAGGAGAGAAGGATGGGATGGAAAAAAAGATTTGAGAAGAGTTTCAAAGACAGATAAAAGAAAAAATTTAAAACTTATTAAACAATGCATATGTAAATTTAAGTTTGTCTCTCTCTCTCTCTCTCTCTCTCTCTCTCTCTCTCTCTCTCTCTCTCTCTCTCTCTCTCTCTCTCTCTCTCTCTCTCTCTCTTGGTGCAAATTAAATGCCGTTTAATGAAATCGCCAATGATTGCTTATCTTTAGACCATTACTCTCATTTTATGCTCGAGTAAAAAAAAAAAGAAAAGAAAAGAAAAAAAGCTTAATTAGAAAAGTTTCCTGCTCATAACAGACGCTTAAGGCTTGTTCATCTTTAGACCAAGTTATCTTTGGCAAATCTGTTTTTCATGGCTTTAATTAAGCTTTTTTTTATTTTTATTTCCGGGGGGTGCGTGTGAATGACTTAAACGCGCGCACACACACACACACACACACACACACACACACACACACACACACACACACACACACACACACACACACACACACACACACACACACACACACACACACCTTATAGACAAAATGACGAATCACATACTGCAAAATACACGAGTAACAAAATTTATACAAATGAATAATAAAGAAAATAACACATAGAACTGAAACACATCTCTGTCTGGCAATTGTCTAAATAAAACTACAATGTCATTTTTTTTTTAGGTAGAGAAATAGGAGACCTGAAAGGAAGAAAAAAAGAAAAAAAGAAGAAAATAATGATAATAATAATAAGAAGAAGAAGAAAACTCAATTCTTTCCTGTATGATTGAACTTTCCAAGAACGACAAACGGAAAACACTCATTTAACACTCAACGTGAACCTTAAGTGTCGGTCTGTGTGTCTGTCTGTGCGTGCGTGTGTGTGTGTGTGTGTGTGTGTGTGTGTGTGTGTGTGTGTGTGTGTGTGTGTGTGTGTGTGTCTGTTTGAAAGGCGACAATCATCCATCATTTCCACGCTTCAGACAAACGGATGACTTGACAAGCCTTTCTGATTGGGAGAGCGAGGGCCAGAGTCAGGGAGGCGAGGAAATATAATGACAGACGACCAAGAGGAGGAGGAGGAGGAGGAGGAGGAGGAGGAACGGAAAAAATCTATCAGTTTTCTCAAATTTTTCAGTGACGTTTTACAACTTTAACTCCTCCTCCTCCTCGTGGTCCTCCTCCTTCTCCTCCTCCTCTTCCTCGTAACTACCCTCCATTTTAACCACTAAGAGAGAGAAAGAAAAAATACTTCAACACAAAGCCTGTCACTGATCTATTCTCTTCCTCGTCCTCTTTCTCCTCCTCCCCCTCCTCCTCCTCCACCTCCTCCTCTTCTTTCTCCTCCTCCTGTTCCTCGCGTTGTTTGAAGAGCCGTGCGTGATAGATGTGTAGTAGCAGGTGTGGATGGCTTTCTCGCCTGAGTATATGGAGGAAGGGAAGAAAGGAGGGAATGAAGGGAAAGGGAACTACAATACGTGGAAAAATGAGATGCTGAAAGGGAGGAAGGGGGAAAAATAGATTTGTTGATTTTTAAAAAAGAAATTCTGAGATGAGGACTTTCTGTGTGTGTGTGTGTGTGAGAGAGAGAGAGAGAGAGAGAGAGAGAGAGAGAGAGAGAGAGAGAGAGAGAGAGAGAGAGAGAGAGAGAGAGAGAGAGAGAGAGTAATGGGGAGTATAAGTCATGATACACACTTCTCTGAGATTCACTTCCGTTTTAAGATTAATTACTGACAGCGTTGTTTCCTCTTGCCTTCCGTTACACACACACACACACACACACACACACACACACACACACACACACACACACACACACACACACACACACACACACACACACACACACACACACACACACACACACACACACACACACACACACACACACACACACACACACACACACACACACACACACACACACACACACACACACACACACACACACACACACATTATTATTATTAATATTATTATTATCATTATTATTTTTATTATTATTATTATCATTATCATTATTATTATTATTATTATTTTATTGAGCACAACGCTACTCTCAACATGTAATTTACAAAGTTAAAGGTAAAATGGCAGTGACGCTGTCGGTCCACTGCAAAGTAGCAAAACTGTTATAAAGTCCATTAAGAACAGTAAGCAGTATTAATACACTATCAATATAAAAGGACAAGTTAAAATACGTAATGCTCTACAAACGGTTTACAAATAATAATTAGTTTCTGTAGAGGATTATTTGATTTTATAAAATAATTGAATATTTCAAACATAATATTGTTAAAGGAAAATAACATAATATAGAATTAACTCTTTAAAAAATTTTAGCCAGTAAAATTTAAAAAGTTATTACATACCAAAACTATGAAATAATAAAAGATAAAACTAACTAATGAAACTAACCTAATTAAAAAAGTTACTTATTGTTAATCAACGACTTAAGAATACAAAAATATAAAATAAATAAAACTGCCTACATAGCTAAAAGTCATAAAAATGATAACACAACACTTGACTAAAATAATATCACACAAAACGATCGACATGCCCATGATTTTGCATACAAGTGTGTTATCCACATTTGCCAAAAATAAGTTAGTGGTAGTATTATAGAGAGAGAGAGAGAGAGAGAGAGAGAGAGAGAGAGAGAGAGAGAGAGAGAGAGAGAGAGAGAGAGAGAGAGAGAGAGAGAGAGAGAGAGAGAGAGAGAGACTAATAAAAGTATTTCTTAACCTGAAAAGAAAGAAAAAAGCAAACATTAGATGTGTGCAGTGTGTCATCCTTCGTGGCTTACCCAATGTTTCCTGACGGCGACGCGCGAGGCAGGCGAGGAGAGAACCAGAGATGAAGGGAAGGATGTCGTGTGAGGGGAGGGAATGTTTCTGTTGCTACTGCTGCTGTTGTTGTTATTGTTGTTGTTGTGTTGGTTATGTGTTGTACTGGCCTAACAGGACACCCGCGTAAGCTCAGTAACACAGTCAAGCCACACAGACGGCGGTGTGCCCTTTGCTGTAACACTTCGGAACCTACAAGGCGGTGGTTTGGATTCAGTTTTGCTTTTCCTGGGTTTTGTTTGCGCGTCTGCAAACAAAGGCCACGAGAAGCAAAGGTGTGAATCCAAACGACTGCTTTGTAGTGATGCGCTCCGTGTTAGAGCAGAGGTGACGCCCTCACCGTGACTAACCGCTGGCGTCCTACGAGGCCTGCACGCAACACACCACCTGCACAACAACAACAACAACAGCAACAACAACATCTACCACTACTAGCAGCACCAGTAACAGTAGCTGTAGCTAAGAGTTCAGGACTGGCGCGTGGCCGTAAGGGGAATCTTCCTTTGAGGGAGGAGCAGCAGGTGACCTGAAGTCTCATGGCCTCATGGCCTGGGCTGTCTTGTTCATGCTCAGCCTGAGGGCATGACCTGTCACAGACCTGTCCTCAATGGCTTGGCGGCGTGGTTGGCAGGGTGATTGGCGCCACCCTCAACCCAGATACCCACCATTGCAGAACATGGCGGCGAGGGACTGCTGCTTTCACTTCACCTTGCCTCCTGCAGGGCTGAAGTAAGGAACAGCCTGGTGTGCTGTAGCGGTGCACGTCAGCACCTGCACGAGGGCGGCCAGTGCCACCTGCCTCCTGAAGACGGCCACCCCGTTCGCCACGCAGCGCACAGTGACGGGGGTCTGCCGTCCTCCCCAGCAGCCCAGGCCCATCTTGGCTACCTGGGCAGGACTGAGGGTTCCGCTCCCCCCACTGGAGAAGGTGAACGAAGCACTACGGCGCAGCACCCGGCCTGGGAGGGGACAGCCGCACACTCGCTGAGTCACGGGGCAGCCTCAGCCGCGCGGGGACACGCAGACAGTTGTTCTGTTGTTTCGTTGTGACGTCTGTCCGAAAAAGAAAATCCTGTTGCGTTGTGGTTCTGCGCTGAACAAATTTCATGGATGGAGTGAATGAATGAGTGTGACATCATGGTGACTCCCTCACCTGCACACACACCTGAGGGCGCCACAGTGAGGCTGTGACGCACACGCCACGCACAGAGAGAAACAGAGAGAGAGAGAGAGAGAGAGAGAGAGAGAGAGAGAGAGAGAGAGAGAGAGAGAGAGAGAGAGAGAGAGAGCCAAGGGACAGCGAAAAAAAACAGAAAAAAAGGAAAAACCAGGAAAACGAAAAAGGAAAAAAAAAAAAAAAGGGAAAAAGAGGACAAAAAAGATGTAGGAAACGAAGCATTTTTCCACCACACGAGCGCAGGGAATGAAGACAAAATATTCGTCCATTTTGTATCATTAACCTAACCACGCTGGCCTGCCCTAGATAGCGACTAAATTTACCGTTAATGTACAGTACTACACATCCATTGTATTACCTCCTGCACTTTACTACTAACCTACACCCTCCCTGGTACCGCGGCTAGTGTAAACAAAGGCCACACACCGCCAAGGCCTCGTCCTCTAAATATTTAAAACGATCTCCCAAAACCTGCTTCTTTTTACGTGCAGTAGACGAATGGTATAAAAAGATTGCGTAAGGGAAGCCATAAGGAAAATGTTTTGGCAGAATGCTATAGTGTTTTTGCTTGGTGTAATGGAGACTTATTTTCTTTCTCCCTCTTCCTCTAAATATTTAACACGATCTCCCAGAACCTGCTATTTATTTTTTATTTATTTATTTTTTTAATTAAGTACAGCAGACGAATGTTGTAGAAAAAATTACATAATGGAAGAATGGTGTAGTTTTGTTGCTTGGTGTAGTGGAGACGAATTATTGGTAGTTTTTCTCCCTGTGGCTTCTGTTCGAGCAAAGAAGATCTGGTATAGAAGAGTTGCATTAAGAGAAGCGAATAAAGAAAACGTATTGGTAAAATGTTATAGTTTTGTTGCTTGGTGTAATGTTGTTTTTTTTTCTTTGTCCTTTAGCATTTATGTGGAAGCGTGCACTAGAGAGATCAGTTGTTGTAAGTGTGTTGCAGTAAGAGCGTGTTGTAGTAAGAGTGTGTTGTGGTAAGAGTGATTTGCAGTAAGAGTGTGTTGTAGTAAGAGTGTGTTGTAGTAAAAGTGCGTAGTTGTAATGATAAGGGAAGCGTATTGAGGGAAGATTATATAGACAAACTAGACGAAAAAAGATTAGATAGATTAAACAAAAATAGGGAAATTAAACAAAACAAAAATTAGACAGAGTGAACAAAAGATTTGACAAGTAAAATAAAAGAACAAACATAAAACAACAAATAAAACAGATAAAACAAAAGATTAGACAGATTAGACAAAAGATTAGAGAAATCAGACAAAAGAGAATTAGACAGATCAGACATAAGAAGAACAGACAGATGAGAAAGAAAATAATTAGATAAATTAGACAAAAGAAGATTAGACAAAAAAAAGATTAGGCAGATTACACAAAAAATAGACAAATTAAACAGAAGACGATTAGACAGATTAGACAAAAGGAGATTAAACAGACTAAACAAAAAAAAAGATTAAAGAGATTAAACAAAAGAGGATTAGACAATTAGACAAAATAATAGACAGATTAGAGAAAAGATTAGACGGAGTGGACAAAAGATTAGACAAATTAGACAAAATAAGATTAGACAAAAGTTCACATACGGATGACGGCTGAAAATATGTAAAGTACCTCCATACAGACACTGCCACGTGAAGACCTAAGAACTTGAAGCAACTTCCCTATTTTTTTACGTTCTCATGTTCACCTAATCTCTCTCTCACATATCATCCCTCGACCTGATCTAATTTTAATCCAATCCAATCCTATTCAGCCTATCGCATCCAGACCCCCAGTGAGGTCTTCCCAGTCCTTAACACCCCCCCTCACTTGCACAGCCAGCCCTTGGGAAATCAGGGCTAAGGGACGACTGTAGGAGAGTCTTCTTATGGTACAGTAGGAGGTAGAAATCCTACTCTCTCTCTATCTCTTTCTCTCTCTCTCTCTACTCTTTCCCCCTGATTTCTCTCTCTCTCTCTCTCTCTCTCTCTCTCTCTCTCTCTCTCTCTCTCTCTCTCTCTCTCTCTCTCTCTCTCTCTCTCTCTCCTTACCTCTCATTTCCTCCCTTCACATATCTTTACAGCCTCTCCCCCTCCTTTCCCCCTCCTTTCTCTTTTCTACACCTCTTTCCCTCTCTTTCACACATCTTCATATTCTGTCTTCCCTTCCTTCCCTCCTGTCCTTATCTCCCTCCCTCCCTCCGCCCATCCTTCATATGTTTATCTCCTTTCCTTCCCTCCTTCACACATTCTTATCTTCCTCCCTCCTGCATCCTCTCCTCCTCTCCTTCTAACTTGACGCGTAAGGAAAAAGAAGGAATGTATTATTATTATGCTGGGACGAACATTTTTAAAACTTCTTTCTTTTTCTTCAGTTCTTCCTGTTTTTTTTTTCTTTTTTTGGTTCATGTTTTCATTTCATTCGTAATATTATCGTTATTGCTATTTTTGTTATTCATTATTGTTATTATTACATGTTGTCGTGATTATCAAAACGGCTTCACCATCACAAACGACAACAACAAAAGCAACAACAACAATAACATCAACAACAATAACTGGTACCCCTCCTATATAAAAACAAAAGCAACAACAATTACTACTACTCTTACTACTACTACTACTACTACTACTACTACTACTACTACTACTACTAGCACTCCTACTACTACTACTACTACTACTACTACTACTACTACTACTACTACTACTACTACTAGCACTCCTACTACTACTACTACTACTACTACTACTACTACTACTACTTTCACTACTACTACTACTTTTACTACTACTACTATCGCCACTACCACTACCACCACCACTACTACTACTACTACTACTACTACTACTACTACTACTACTACTACTACTACTACTACTACTACTACTACTACTACTACTACTACTACTGCTGCTACTACAAATAGCATAAGAAAAATTAGCAGCAGAAAAGAAAAATTCGCATCAGAGAAGAGAGAGAGAGAGAGAGAGAGAGAGAGAGAGAGAGAGAGAGAGAGAGAGAGAGAGAGAGAGATTGCTGTTTTCCATCTTATTATGATTTCTTGCACGCCATCACGCTTCCTTGCACCTACTTTTCTCCCTCCTCCTCCTCCTCCTCCTCCTCCTCCTCCTCCTCCTCCTCCTCCTCCTCCTCCTCCTCTTCCTCTCTTCCCTCTCCTCCTCCTCCTCCACTTCCTCCTCTTCGACACAACACGGCTGCCTCATCATTCAGGGAGCGGCGCCCCCACCTTAGGAAACCCTAGATATGACCACGAGAGTACTGATACGGGTGGGAGGAGAGGGGAAAGATGGGGGGTGTGTGAGAGAGAGGGAAGTGCTTAAGGGAGCGAGGAGGGAGAAGGGGAGAGGTAGGAGTAAAAAATATGTTGGTTATTCTCTTCCACTGCTGAAGGAAGGAGGAGGAAGGGAAGATGGAGGACGAAGAAGGAGAGGAAGAGAGAGATGGAGGAGCAAGGAGAGAAAGGGTGATGTGGGAGGAAGGAGGGAAGAGAACCGTAAGTAGGTGGAGGAAAAGATTGGTAGATTTTTCTTTATCTTTTTCTCGTTCTCTTTCGTTTGTCTGCTTCCCTGTTGATTAACTTAGTGCTCTCTCTCTCTCTCTCTCTCTCTCTCTCTCTCTCTCTCTCTCTCTCTCTCTCTCTCTCTCTCTCTCTCTCTCTCTCTCTCTCTTATATATACCATTGACTCACCTTTCGTTTTGTGATCTTTTGTCTCACATTCTACAATTCTCATTCACTTTCTTTCTATCTCCTTCACTGCTTTTGCTCTACATTTTCTCTCTCCTTCAGTCCTCCTTTCCTTTATTTTTTTCTCTCTTTCAATCCCTCTTTATCATATTTCTTTAATTTTCATATTTTTCATTCTTTCTTTTTTTCTTTTGCACATGTCTGGTATCTCTTTGTAGATTACCTCCTTTTCTTTCCTCCTTCCTTCTCTTCTCTCCGTCTCACCATCTTCCCTCCCTCCTATCCCTGAATCTTCCTGTACGTTCTCCCTTCTCTCCCTTCCTTCCCTCTCTTTCTTCCCTCTCTCCTCTTCTCTCCCTGCTTCCTGTCCTTCCTTCCCCTTCCTTCCGTCCCTCCTTCATCATTCTCTTTCTTCCTTCCTTCTTCCCTTCTTTCCTTTACGTCCCTCCCTCCCCCTTTTCTTCCCTTCCTTCTCTCTATCCTATCCTTACATCTTTCCTTTTCGTACTCCCTCCCGCCGTTCCCTCCTTGGATTTGCGACTCCCAGACCACAACAGGCGCTGCAAATGTCTCACTACGAGCCGAGAAAACCTAATGATACCAACTTCTGAAGGAGTTTTCGGTCCGTTCTGTTCGCTGGAAACTTCGTGGAATCTGTTCTTGCTTACAAAACACTTCACTCTTCCACTGTTCGTCCTTTCTTCTTCCCCGAACTTCCAACTACAAAGTCGTAACTCGTAACTCTTTCTCACGACCACTTCATGTTACTAATCACTCGCTAATTCGTCGTAAACTTGTGTGTTTCTTCGTATTTTGTACTTTGTGGTTTTCTTTATTTAATCTTTTTCTCTCTTTCGTTCTTTTTTTCTTTCTTGCTTTTTCCCGTTCTTTATTCATAGTTTTCTGGCTCTCTTTCCTTCTTTTCTTTGTTGTCAGTTTTTTGTTTTTCTCCCTATCCTTTCTTCAAAATTTTTGTCCCCTTTTGTGTTTTTCATTTTCAGCTTCTTTTTTTTCACTTATTTCTTAATCTTCGAAGAAAAATTTGTCTGTGTTTTTTTTTCCTTCGCTGTCAGTTTCCTTTTAGTTTTTCTTCGTGGTATTCGTCCAGAAATTTGTGTATCTCTTTGTTTCCCGCATTCTGTGTGTCCGTCTTTGTTTTCACTTTGTTGTACTCTTCCTCCACTCCACTTAACGTTAGTCTCCCAATAACCTCCCTCAAGCTTTGTATTTCTGTACCTCCTTCGTTTTCTCTTTCTTTCCTCCGTCGTGTTTTACACTCTTCTTCTTCTTCTCCCTCCTCCTTCTCCTCTGGTCTTATCTCCACACCACTCACTATAATTCTCTTGTTTTTCGTAGAAACTCTACTTTCCTCCTCCTCCTCCTTCTCTTACTCTTCCTCCAGCGGGTGTCATGCTCGTATTCATGAGGCACTTTCATATTCATGGTCCCCCGGGGGACGAAAAAAGTATCTCTGTTCATCCAGCCAACACCCCCACCACCACCACCACCACCACCACCACCACCACCACCACAACCATTCTCCCCTCCTTTTTGTTTGCAATTAGTATACTCTTAACCACTCCATTATTACTATCATCACCACTATAACAAAAAAAACATTAACTATTTTTCCCCACTCCACCACTCACGTCTTTTTTAAATTAGTATACCTTTAACTGCTCCCCTTCAATTCCCATCATCATTACCACCATTACCAGCACCAGCACTACATACTTCACAAAATTCTATTATCAGCCATTACCTTTATTTTCTCCACTCTACCAATTCTTTCACTCTCTCTCCCTTTTTTTTTATCTCTCCCTT